>NC_081292.1:30446052-30749210 GCF_030435805.1 Mustela lutreola | reverse complement strand
TGATGGCCTTAGGAACTGAGGACATATGCAGAAAATAGGTAAAGTAGGGCAAGATGAATGCAGTTTTACTGTGTACATGAAGTTTTCTTTACATAGCATATTCTCCCAGGCCCCTGGAGCCTTACGCATACCACACACCCTCTGCCAGGAATGTCCTCCTCCATCTTACAACTACCTCTCCATCCCTGAGCAAGAATCTACAGTCTCTATGAAGTCTTCCCGGACTCCTCAAGCTCCTAGCTATGATCTCTTAATTTTCCCAATATACTTTCATAAGAATCCCCTTAAAGGATGCATCTACATTCCTACTAATTCTTCAAGGAAACTGCTCTTTTTTATCTCATGCTAGGCAAGGATATAATTCAAGAAATTCAAAAACTAGAATATCTGATCAATCAGTCTTTGAAGGTGATCTAATGATTTAAGTTACTTTAAACATAATACCCCTCCCCAATTACAATTAACTCATGATAAATTTGTCTTAAACTTTCTCAGCCCCAATATTTTAATTCAGAAGAGGAATTATATGGTACATCTTTTAGCAAACTCTGACAAATCAACTGAACACAGATGTTGACTCGAGAAAAAAAAATCACAGTACCTCTCAAATAAAACAATGAATTATAGTAGCAGCATAGTATGAAAACTTTTTACTGCGTGATAGATGTAATGATGTTTAAGATTTTGTCTTTTCTAAATTTACAGTAAGGTTATACAATTAAAACAATAACTTAACTATAAAACCTTTAAAAACAGAAATCAATTTTACTTTCCCCAGGGATGTTATAAGATATAAATAAGCCTAATTCTAAATATATTATTTGGGAATATGCCCATTCTACAATGATGCTATAATGGAAGTCAGGTGAGGTAACAGGATTTGCTTGCCTGCCAAATTTTCTGAAATATAGCTTTCTAAGGAAAGCAAGGGGTGTCTGCACAAATGTTTAACTCACCTGTCAGATTTTAAATGAAGTGTTTAGCATGCATTAGACATCTCGTAATACTGTTAATGACGATTATTTATTTCAAAGAAGATATATGTCTTTATAGAGAGAAAGATGAGAATTGTTATATTTCACTATCTATGTGCTTTATGGAATCTCCTGCTTTATCTGTAATTTTTATGTAGGCATTTATTTCCATAGGCATCTCTTACACACTGTAATTTAGAATTCTTGTCCTTACAAAGAGAGGTCTTACAAAAACAATAATGTATTTATTTGTTTAAAAAACTTTTATTTAATAAATATTAATATTTCACATTCATGTGAAATAGTTCTATTTTTCTCTCCATTTTTTAAGAAACTTTTTAAAAAGCATTGGCTATTCTTAAATAGTGTTTGAGTACTACTTAGTTGATGGGAGTGTGGGGGAAGTTAAAGGTTTTTTTTTTTTTCCTTGATGATTTCCAAAATACAGAGCTGATACATAGGGGGTAAAAATAGCCAAAAATGAATTTAAGACCTTCCATCTAGTGCCACATGATTTTTTTTTTTTTCGTTACACACAAAAATCCAATGGCTACCAAGTGGCAAATAAATGTCGGGGGAGGAATATTCTATTACAAGTGGGTTGGAATGGTGAATTCTTCCCTGCATTCTTCCCCCAAGAAACTGGATCTGCCTTATGAAATAGTTCTGTGGCTTTCAAAATCCTGTGCAGAGAAAGGACATATTCTAGGCACAGCATTTAACTAGGTTATTAATAAAAAGATGTAAAGGATTAAAAATGAAAAGATTGTCTCAATCCTCTGTCATGTGAGATGAAAAAGAAAATTATACAAATAAATACACTGAGCAATATTTTCTTAATCTGGAAAACAGTGGATTGGAAAAATTATCTTTTAATTATTTTCCTCTATTAGAGTTTATATTTTTTTTTATAAATTTTTTTTTAAGATTTTATTTATTTATTTCACAGAGAGAAATTACAAGTACACTGAGAGGCAGGCAGAGAGAGAGAGAGAGAAGGAAGCAGGCTCCCTGCTGAGCAGAGAGCCCGAGGCGGGACTCGATCCCAGGACCCTGAGATCATGACCTGAGCCGAAGGCAGCGGCTTAACCCACTGAGCCACCCAGGCGCCCCTACAGTTTATATTTTAAATGGATGAACAGTATATTAACTTCCATCATAAGCCAGGCTTCTAGAACCAAGTCTATAAAAAAAAAAATCTCATCTTGTTAATGCTTTTATCTCAAACAGGAAGCTTAAAAGTTTCAATGTATATCTTTGTACAAAAGAAACACACACACACACACACACACACACACACACACACACACACACACACACACACAAATACCAAGTACTCCAGACTGGAGAGCTGGGAATGTGTTTCATCTAGACAGATGTCAGAGTGATTCCAGGTCCAGCTCTTCAAAGGGAGAATTTCAAAGATTCCCGTAATCATTCATAAACTTATATATTCTTATTAAACTCCTACTATATCACAGATACAGTGAAAGGTGATAGGAGCATATAACCAACTATGACAGAGTTCTCATCCTTCTATATAATCAATTTGAATAAAAAATGAGATATTAATGAGTACAAATGGAAAAAGAGGAAACCTGACTGAGGAAAGGGGTGAATATTGGAGAAGGGTCACAGAAGCATTTAAGTTATTGTCCAAATAATAAGATTTCATGTCTAAGTAGGAGAAGATGGGATAGCATCACACAGGGAAGGAACAGCCTTAGGAAAGACATGGATGTGTGATATGCCTGGCAGGTTTTGACAACAGTGAGAAGAGTAGCATGTCTCACAGGCCAGGTGGGAATGTGAGAGGGACAAGCAAGGAGACAGAAAAATATGCTGGACTAAATTCATGCTAGAGAGTTTGGACTTCATTACATGGTCAATTTGAAATCATGGAAGGTTTTTATGCAGAGGATTTGAAATAACTCTTCTTGGAGTTGGGAAGGGAGAATGCAGGGATAAGGCTATAACATGATTGAGGCCAATGAAATTATTTATTGGTCTACTCAGAAAATCCAAGAGAAAGTCAACTCAACTAACGAACTTCTAAGGAGATACAAAACCTCAAAGAGCAATCTAAATTAAAGGTTGTAGGCTGGCCTAGGATTGGCCCAGATTAAATGGAAATGATTTGTAATTAGTGTACGAAAGTTAAAGACTAAACCCTTATGGCTTCTGTTCTTGTTAGACTGATAATGTTTACTTGTAATGTGTCCCCAGTTAGTTTAGAAAATAAGCTATTTGAAAATGTTTTGTTTCCCCCAAAGTTGTAAATATTTCCCTTGAATCATATTTGAACTCTCAGTTGTTTAGTAAATCCACTTAGTTGTGGTGAATGCCAAGTTAAACCACAATGAAATTCATTCAAGAATCACTTTTATTTACTCAGTGTGTATATTAGTTTGTCCTTTAGTTACTCTCTATCTACAATGGGGAGTGGCAGGTGGATATTAAAAAAAAAAAAAATTATAGTGGCTGGGGTTAAAAATAAGGAATGACTGCAAATGGGCACAGGGATCTTTTTGGAGTGATGGAAATATTCCGAAATTAAATTGTGATGCTGGTTGCACAACTCTGCAAATTTACTGAAAGTCATTGAACTATACATTTAAAATGGGTGAATTTTATGGTATATAAGTTATACTTCATTAAATCTGTTAAAAACATTATTGGAGTACATCTATGGAGGATTTAAAATCTTCTTTTTAAATTTAAAATTTAAAACCCACTCCCACCCTTCTGCTCCTCCCCACCCCACAAGGTTCTAGTTCCATCTTTTTCTCTGTTCACAAACTACCTCTGGACAGTTGTGTTGTTTTCGTTCAATGTTTCCATTCTTAGACATCCGTCATTGCTGCTGGGACCAGCACCAAATGTTCATCCTCGTTGCCTCCTGTTCTGCCCGCGGTCCCCTCCTCTGAGGCACTCTTAGGGGCAGGGGCCCGGGGCAGCACAGGCTGGGTTACCGACCACCCCAGTCCCAAGGAAGGTGGGGCCCTGCCCCTAGGATGCTGAAGCAGAGTGGGGGCCTGTATTGACCATTGGGTGTAGAGGCTACCTTCTTCTCCTGTTCTCCGGGGGAGGAGGTGGCCATTATTTGTCCCAGCCTGCCCCCCCCCAATTTGGTTTCCTATTTGCAGTTACTTGAATAAAAAAATATCCTTTTCAAAAAAAAAAAAAACTTATAGTCATGGTAAAACTTATAGTCATTTATTTGATAATACAGAGAAATTAATAGAAACAGGTATGTTCTAAACAAGTGTTTCTCAAAATTTAATGTGTTTAAGAATTATCAGGGAGGGGCGCCTGGGTGGCTCAGTGGGTTAAGCTGCTGCCTTCGGCTCAGGTCATAATCTCAGGGTCCTGGGATCGAGTCCCGCATGAGGTTCTCTGCTCAGCAGGGAGCCTGCTTCCCCCCCCCCCCTCTCTGCCTGCCTCTCTGTCTACTTGTGATCTCTGTCTGTCAAATAAACAAATAAAATCTCAAAAAAAAAAAAAAAAGAATTACCAGTGAATAGTAAATAGGGATTCTAATTCAGTAGGTCTGGATCTGGGTCCATAATTCTACCACTTTAACAAATTTTCAGGTGATGCCATAAGTTGGCAGAAAAACACACTGTAGTGCCAACAGTTCCAGGTTCTGGGAATACAGTTGGGAACAGGAAGGGGATTTCCTGTTTCCAGGGAGCTGGCTTCCTAGGAAACAAATAAATCTCAAGATAGTTTCTCATATATATTACATAACATTGAAAACAACTCTATGATTCAGGATCCTTTCAAAATATTTGTATTTGCTGCCTAACATGTGTCAGGCATCATGATAAGTAATGGAGACACAGTTGTGAACAAACCACTTTCATATCAGGTCTCAAAACCAACACTTTGTCTCAACATTATGCAAAACTATATTCTCCTTAATTTCATTGTTATATTTAAGAAATGACAAATTTAGATTGTCTTTACTATCATAGAATGCTATCTATGTTTGTTTGGACTTTGGTGTCCCTGGCAAGTTGGGCTAGTTGTACAATCTATTAGCTTGGCTCTTTCCTCTTTCTGGGCCTCACGTTATTAAAGCACTCTTGTGCTTATATGGAAACTTGTTATTTAGGTCCACATTTCTTTCTTTTCTTTGCTACCAATTTCAGTAACCTTCTGAGAATCTATTTATACTCTTCCTCTCCTGGGAATTTGGAGCTATCTTCATTTATCATCTGCAGATGTACTTCTCATGCTACTCACTTCCTTTTTTCAATCCACTAATGATCTAGTTAAACAAAATAGAACCCAGAACTGACCCACTGAGGACAGCTCCTCAGATTCAGTGCCCATTTAATGTCAATCATCCAGTCCTTCAGTGAATGTCTTAGCTTAAAATGCTCATACCAGGGTGAGAAAAAACCACTGTCATTTATACAGGATATAAATTTCTAGAGAAATATTTGAAATTTAACAACTTATTTGCATGAATATGAATAATGATGAAAATATAAAAGGGGCAATTATATGCTAGTATATATTTGAACAATAAAGCCAATATTGGGACACCTGGGTGGCTCAGTCGTTAAGCGTCTGCCTTCAGCTCAGGTCATGATCCCAGAGTCCTGGGACCTAGCCCCACATCAGGCTCCATGCTCAGTGAGATACCTGCTTCTCTCTCTCCCAGTCCCCCTGCTTGTGTTCCCTCTCTTTGTTGTCATTCTCTGTCAAATAAATAAATAAAATATATTTTTTAAATAGCCAACATTTATTGAAGATGAATAAGCCTATCATATATTATTAGTATCTCTAATTTAAAAAAATGATCTTCCAATATAGCTACATTTCCCACCCTCATAATCACCACCACCACTATTTTGCAGGCCTGACACTAAGAGCTACTGAGGTGAGATGGTACCTCTAGGACTGTCTTTCCAAAGCTCATATTTTTCTAATATTATATACTGCCATTAAAAATTGCTTTAATTAATACTTGTATTTTTTGGTTGTCATCTTAACTGGCCTATTAAGAAACAAACCATGCTATCCTGCTAATTTGGGAAATGAAACTTCTCGGTACTCTCCCGAAGAACACTTGATTTGGAGAATGTGAACAAGAGTATGTGTCCCCAAGGAACAGCTGACTCCATAAGAACCAGTAATTTCATCTGGCCTAAAAGATGAAGAGATGTTAGTAGCTACCTTGAAATAAGTTTTGTGAAACAAATTCCAGCTTCTATAAAGCTGAAGGAGAATTAAAAAAAAAAAAAAAAAGAATTTTAAAAAGACTCAAGTATATAAATGGCCTATAGTATTTGAACATACTAGTATGGTTTCAAGACAATTATATTAAATACACAAATATGGTTTTAATGGCCATGCTTAGAAGATGGGCAGAGTGCTAAATGTGTAAGTAATTATGAATTTGGCACAGTAGCACTGTTTATTTTAAGCTCTCTTTTGCTGCTTTGATTGAGGATGTTTACTTAACCAGATTCTATTAAACATGCTAAAAACATTATAGGAGATTTTGTCTTTGTGAGCACTTTTAATTGACAAGCTACAGAAGCAATAAATCACCAGGAATAGTAGATGGTGGCAAATGGACTAGAGCAGATAGAAAGGGGACAGGCAACTATCTTTTTATCTTAGACAAAAACAAAACAAAACAAAACAAAACAAACTCAGTTGAATTAAGTGTTTCTGAAAAGCAAAGGACTGATAGTACTGGAGACTGGAGTCTTCTATTTACCAGACACCAGCCCCTGTGTAGAGAACTGCTGAAAGCTGACCCTCTCCAGCATGCTTCCACCACTGGAACTAGATGATTAGCCCTCTTTGCCATCAGGAAAATCCCATGCTGGTATGAAATTCAGCCTCTAAATCCCTACTTAACTCAGCTGCTTTAAGAGCTTGAAAAGTTCATAAAGTACATAACACCTTAGCCGTCCACAATGCTATCTAAGGCTAGGAAAGCAAGACATCCTTAGGTGTATTTTACAAAGCAAGAACAAAGAACCGAGAAACCATAGAAACTTCTGTCAATAAGGACCCATGTGGAAACCAAATGTTTATCTTTCCCTCCATTTCTTTTCTTTCCCCTCCTTCTCCTCTCACTGCTCCTTCCTCTTTTTCCTCTCTGTCACCATGTTCCTCTTCGTTGTCTCTATGCCATCTATTTGTGGGAGGTAGGGTAACTTCATTTTATTTTAAATAATTTTGGAGGTATTTCTTGATAAAGATTGTTTTGCCATGACAAACATATTTAAAATACTTATTGAGGGCGCCTGGGTGGCTCAGTGGGTTAAGCCGCTGCCTTCGGCTCAGGTCATGATCTCAGGGTCCTGGGATCGAGTCCCACATGGGGCTCTCTGCTCAGCAGGGAGCCTGCTTCCTCCTCTCTCTCTCTCTCTGCCTGCCTCTCCAACTACTTGTGATTTCTGTCAAATAAATAAATAAAATCTTAAATAAATAAATAAATAAATAAATAAAAATAAAATACTTATTGAAAATAATTTGATCATTTTTATTTATAATGTCAGGTTCTCACAAATGAAGTTCACAGTAGAGAGGCAGTGATTTTACTCTAAACATGGGAAATGAAGAATTTTTACCATACACTAATTACTTATTAAAATAATTTTGAAAGAGAGTGAATTGGCAGGCAGGGAGGGAAAACATGGTTATCTTTACTATTTACATAATTTTCAACCTGATAAAGATTTTAGGCCATGGCTATCACAGAAATGATCTAATATGTTCTTTTGAAGTTTGTTGACAAAAACCACTCCCGACATAAATCCATTTTATGTGGTGTGTGGTCTTGGAGGGGGAAAAAAAAAAAAGGTCTTATTTAGCTGAAAAACGGGCATCCTAAAATAGCGTTACCAAGTTCATAGCAGGACAGGATGGATAAATTAAATAATTAACATGAGAGAATTGTTATAGGATATATATATCCTTTTAAAAAGACAGCATATGATATTTAATTGACAAAATATACATCTTTAAATTTTCTTTTTATCTGAAATATAGTTGTCACATGACATTAGTTTCAGATGTGTACAACGTAGTGATTTGACAAGGCTATATGTTACGCTACACTCATCACAAATGTAGCTCGCTATACAAGTGTAGCTACCATCTGTCACCATATAAAAAGGGCACATTTTAAAATGAATCTTAAAATGAAATGATTTGGGGGGATTCAAATACAATATATTATTATATAATGTTTTTATCATATATGGGGTCTCTCATGTACCACAGAATACTGTTTACGATAGAGTTTAAGATCTAAATAAAAAATTTTTATGTCAGTAACCATAGCATCATTATTTATAAGAAATAAAGGAAAGGGCAGATGCATATTAATCAATTGGACTTACAGGGAACCATTTAGAAAACTGCTAGGCTACTGAAATACCAGAATTAATGCCATTAATTTAGCAACTGTTAAATACAGATTTCACAACAGAGCAAAGGAACTAAGAACTAGGGTTTCAGAGCCATCCAAACCTTGGGGTAAGATGCTTCACCTCTTCCAACCTTAGGTCTTCATCTGTAAGACGGAGATAATAATTTCACTGAACAAAGTTTTAAGACCACAGTTAACAATACCATATTGTATATTTGAGAGTTGCTAATAGAGTACATCTTAAAAATCCTCACCACACACACAAAACTGTAACTAGGTGAAATGATGGATGTGTTAACTGACCTTATTGTAGTAATCATTTAACAATATATACATATATCAAATCATTATGTTGTATAAACTTATACGATGTGATATGGCAATAATATCCCAATAAAGCTGAAAAAAGAAAGTTTTCAATACTTAAATGAGAAGATTTATGTTATGGCCTATGCCTGGCACTTAAATGTACTCAACAAATGTTAGTTTCTTTACTTTAGGAAGTGCGAGTATTCTTCCCAAAGGTAAGAGTCATGTTCCATCTATGTTTATAGCTGTGAAAATGCTTGATAAAGCATCTTACACAAGTAAATATTCAATAGAATCTGCAGAAAGAAGGAAGAAGAGAAGAAAAGACCTGGTCTCAATCCTAAACCAACTGCTGATCTAGGATGAGAAAGAAAACTTACATAGGTAAACATTTACATTTGAAATTTATATACAAAAATAAATACCACTCTGAAGACACCTATAACTACTAAATTACTTGAGTCAGAAAAGAAGTTTGTTTTTCTGCTCAAAAGGTATTTAAGTAAAGGATTCTATGGCTCTTCACAGTGTCCATTAAAATAAGGAATGAATATAGGGAGGCTGAATCACCAGTAGGCACTTAAAATAGTCGGGGTGTAAAGGGCATGGACCAGGCTGAGGCTGGAGGAATGCAGAAGTACAGGAATAAAACAAACAAACAAACAAAACAACCACACAACAAAACATTGAGAAGGAACCAGCAGAATCTGGGACCAGCCTGGACATAGGTAAGTAAACAAGAATGGGCAGGGAACACCCAGGGTTTCTGCCTAGAAATGATACAGGGAAAGAAGAATAGATAGGCTAAAGGGAGACCATGAATTCCCGTCTTTTTTTTTTTTTTTTTTCCTTTTTTTTTTTTTTTAAACATGTTTAGATTTAGGTGATGGCAGGAGATCTAAGTAAAGATGTTCCATAAACAGAAAGAAATCTTAACTGGGAAGAATATAAAAGGTCAGGGCAGAAGAGGAAGATCTGGAAATTGTCTGCATAGAGGTGGGTAGTAAATAAAGTTGAGTGCTCAAACATCCAGACTTGCTCAGAGGACATGAGCTGCAAACCATGGATTATTAAAAACACTTTCTATTTTAATTACACTTGTTTTTTTTTTAAGCATTTCTGGATTCTCCCTGGGGGGTAATATGTTACCAAATTTAAAGCTAAAAGACTTTTACCATTTAGAGTTAAAAGACCCATGAGAGATTCTGATCCAATTCCTTCATTTAATAGAGTGGCAGAAGCCTAAAGATATGAAGTGACATGCTCAAGGTTATTAAGCAAATAAGTTTCCATTTGCTCATTAAGTAAAAATGTAGATATAGATGATTGCAAATATGGGATAATTTAAAATTCTATATTGACATGCATTTCTATTTATAAATCATCAATCCTTTGTGACTGTAATTCAGTCATACTTGTGCTAAGTATGTAAGTATAAAGTATACTTTAAATGACTGACCCAAAGCCATGTATGATATCATAATTGGGAAACCAAAGATTTTATACAAATATTAGTATGTCTTTTAAAAAACAAGAGGCTAATGATACTGAAACATAATCACATTCGGAAACACTTCCTCATTCTATGTGGAATCAGAATAACCCACAGGAATGTATGATGCTTTCTAAACTTCTATTTGATGACATATGATTACCAGTTTTAGAATTATATGCTTAATTTGACATATATAATGTAGACACTTAAAACTAGAAAAAAAAAGGCAAACATTGAAAGTCACTTTTTATACAATGGGTAAAACCAAAGGGAAAAAATGAGTAAGTCTAACAGAAACCCAGCATGGCTATAATCTAAGCTGTCGGCTTTCCATCGCTTAGTCAGAAAATCACTCAATTTCTTGGTAGTTATAATAATTGTACCCTTTACTCAACTGAGTAGTGAGAATAATTAAAAAAAAAAAAAAAAGCAGGGGTAGAGGCAAAGAATTCATTAAACTACAAGCTTACATTTGATTATTTTTTGGGGGGTTATAGACTATCAAATACTTACACAGCCTATGATTCTATCTGTCCAATGACAGAAAACTGATAGCTTTGAAACAAGTGTAGTCCATCTTTATCTCTTTGGAAAATTCCTTCATATAATGATGTTACCCTGCAATTTTAAACATTCGTGTCATTTCATATTCTAGCCCTAAAGGTCATTTCATATTCTAGCCCCATCACCTCAGAGGCCTATATACCATGTATTAGCTGGAAACCAAGGAGAATTGAAAATTTCCTTAAATATTTGCATGTTTCACATGTGTGTATACACACACATCCTCCATAAAGATATCTTGAGTACACTTCACAAAATATATTCACATCAAATATCCTTACGATATAAATTGGGAAAAACGCAAAAAGAAAAAGAAAAATAATACGTTCTAGCAAATGGTAGTATAGACCAATAAAAACAACTGCTATTGGTTATATTGTACTCCAATTTTTTTTAATGTTGCCATCTGACCTGGTTTGAAGTTGTACTACTCTTTCTATTCTAATTTATGTTTATCTTAAGAGTTTTGTAAGTGCCACATCTGCCATTGTGTATATTATTATCAGGTAATATATCTGTCAACAAAGAAGTGTAAGAATAAGCAAACCAAACCCCTTAAAATATTGTCAAAGTGTGGACTGCTTCTCTTCTAAGAGTTCCTTCTGCAAGACAACAATAGGTCTTAGGTAAACTTGATATTTCTTCTATGATAACCCTCACTCCATTATCTTTTAGCTTCTTTAGTTCTCCTATCACCAAATATAGTCATTTCAGCCTACTGCTTTGAAAGGTGGCAATGACCACATTTCAACACACACACACACACACACACACCCATTTAGTATAGAAGTACTGTTGAAACTGTGCCTAAATTTCACTTTGTCTCATGAGTCTGAGTAATTGAGCCTGTTAAGCATCTGCCCATAAGATGGTGCCACATTTTTTCTGCATAGGGCGAATAAGAAAACATTCTTTCAGCTATACTCATATTTCTGGTAACATCTGCACAATGTCTTCATGTCAGAGACCATGATTAAATATTCTTTCCCTAATGGAGAATGCCCAGCCCATTCTTTATTTCAAAACCCTCTAGACTCATTCCCTATTAAGCATCTTCCAACCACTGACCATCATAATAGATAATTTTTTTGCTCCCATTTTTTACTTTATATACTTCTATGAGAGCATCTATACAACTTAAAAGCTCTAATTTATTTACCTAGCTCTTTAGAGCATAAAATTTCTGAGGGTAGAGAAAATGTTCTAATCATCCCAATGATCTGGAGCAGTACTATCTCAACATATTTTTCCCTCTCCAGTGAATCTCTTTGGTTCAATTATTATGGCAAAATGATATGATGGAAACACTGGGACTAGAATTTAGGAGACCTGGGTTTCAGTCCAGGTTCTAGCTCTTAATTAATTATTAATCAATGTCTTTGAGAAAGTTAAATAACTTCTAGAGGCACCTAAAATAAGGAAGTTGAGCTAAGTTATCTTTAATATTTCCCTGAGTCTCAGTAATTACATGCTGTAATTTATAGTGTATGGGAGTAATAAAAAATCTTTGACAGTATATTAATACACCATTCTAACCAACAAGATAAAATAAGATTAGATCACCAGTATCACTGAATATGAAGTTACCATGCAGGTGAACACAAAATGAACTCTGGTTGAAGTCTTAAATTCTAAGTACAGATTCAGACTATTTGGGTATGATTTGCTATGTTTGATGGCAATGACATTAGGACTGTCCAAGAAGAGTCAGTATCCTATTCTCAATGTGTTTAAACTGCTCTTAGAATATCTCCTGTGAAGAGAGAATCTGGCTTGGCATGTCCGTGGGTTATTTGTGGGTATACCATGTCTGAATCACTGACACCAGTGCCTAATGCCAAACAGAAAACCCCAAAACCTCAGACTATTAAGTGTTGAGCAAGATATTCAGCAACACTGGGAGTTCTGAAAGTACACATTATTTTGGCTTAGAATACCTAGTGGAAAGAAGAGGTTTTTAAGAATTAAACTGAACCTTGAGCATCATTATCTTTCAAGTGGAAGCTAGACATAGTTAATGAGGAAAAAAGCATATCACTCACTTTCCAAGGATATATTTTTGGTTTGTGATAATAAGCCAAGCCTTCTGTGTGTCAGTTGGCCCAAGTGTTTGTAGAATGATACTACTGAGTACTCAGTGTCAACATTCTAGCATTAGGTCTTACCTCTTGTTCTCAGTGAAATGAAATAGCTCTGTAAACATATCTGAATATTTTGTATATAGAGATAAAATTTTATGAGTTTGTCATCAGTAATATCTAAAAGAAACCTTAAAATTTGGTTGAGTGAAGCTAATATGGAATAGAAAGAGACATACAAACTGACAGACTATGCTTAAATAGGGTTTCCTTAATATTTATGAGTTTAACAGAAATACCCCTTAGTCTCAGATTCAGGCATTATTCTTGTTACTTTACAACATTTATGAGAGTGAAAAATCATTTAGCCCAACCAAGCACATAGAACAGTGATTTGTAGATCAGAGGACAGCTATTAATTTATCATGAAAGATAAATTGTGCCTCTAGTCCTTTTCTGAAGGCAGAGCACTCCTGAGACCAAATAACAAACCAAAACCCTGTTGAGTGAACCATAAAGGGGAAATTCAGCTTGTCAAAGGGAGATTTACATCAAATTAACATATCTTGAGATGTTATTCTTCTTCCCTGCAGGGGTATTTCTGTCTAGACACCTAGGACTGATCATTAGAATCAATGTACTTTACCCTGAACAGAATGGACAGTACATACTAATTTGCAACCTCTAACTTTGTGTTTTCTACAGCAGCACTTTCCCTACACATGTTCTCTATAACGAATCACATCATGTCCCCTCTCGTATCCGTCTTCTCACAGGCAGAAAGCTTCAAGAAGCATTTCATTGTCTTCTTCACTGGATTACCCACTTTGACAAATCATCAAATCATACAAATCCTACATACTTACAAATCTTACGCTCAGTGGATATTTTTCATTTTAATTTATTAAATTTAATTTTATTTCCAAAATCAGAAGAAGTATTTGGACACAATGGGGAGGAGAAGTGAAAGAGAAAAATTTATATTCTTATTCACCCTTATTTTTACCCCTTGCAGATGTGTCTGAGTCCTCAGAATTCCTTCAAAACTTTTAATTCTTAGTTTATATAAGTTATGTGTTACTATATTTTATGTCTTTCATAATAGATTAAGAATAATTAAACATGATTCTCTTTAATAGGGAAATGTCATTAAAGTAGAAATCAGTGTAATAAGAATTCACTTACAAATATGAAGTCATAAAAAACTATAATCTTTGGAATGCCTGGGTGGTTCAGTCAGGTAGGAAAGCATCTGCCTCTGGCTCAGGTCATCATCTCAAAGGCTGGGATAGAGCCCTGTATCAGGGTCACTGCTCAGTGGAGAGTCTGCTTCTCTCTCTGTTCCTCACCCTTCTCTTACTCACTCTCTCTCTCTCAAATAAATAAAATCTTTAAAAAGAGGCTATAATTCAAATGTCTTTGTAAAAGTTAAATTTAAAATTTTACTTTAAAAAATATGTGATATTATCAATCTTTACTACAAACAATTCAAAATTTTAATTTGTAATTTAATCCTGAATATGCTACCTTTAGGAAGCAGGCTGAGATAATGATACAAATAATGTGATCAGCTAAAATTCTGGGTGACTTTGGCAAGTACTTGGGTTTCTTAAATATATACTGTGGACCACCTATAGTTGATTTTTTTATCAAATTCTACTTAGGTTTATATTATAAGCAATCTATATGCAGATCAGTGTCTGAGGACAAGCATCGATCAGAAATCAATAAACTTTATTGAGCATGTAGTCAAAAACCTACCAGGTCTTGGAAAGAGGAATCAAACATAATTTCTATTTTCAAAACTTCAGAAACTTTCAAAAAAAAGAAACAGATATGCAGCACACAGTGTTACATATGTTCTAAGGTATCACTGTCTAATGAGAATTCACATATATAAACTTAAAGTTTCTAGCAGGCCACATTTAAAAAGTAAAAACTAAAGAAGTAAAATCAATTTTAATGATATATTTTACTCAAAAATATCACCATTTCACAAGTATGTAAAATTATTGATGGTAGATTTTATAAATTTTTGTGTTAAGTCTTGGAATGAGATGTGGATTTTACATTTGCAGCACATGTCGATGTACACATAGCTAGTAACTACCATACTGGACAATGCAGGAAAAAGCATAAAAGTTCTGAGAGAACATGGAGGGAAAAAAGAATAACTCTCCCTGGGTATCAGGAAAACTGAACACAAGAGCTGATATTTGAGTTTGGCTGGTAAAGAGGATCTTATTAGGTAAAGTAGGAATATTATGACTAGATTGTGAAGCTCTATATAAAGTTTGGATTTTGTCTTTAAGCTATGGCTAAGTTTTTAAGGCAAGGCGTAACAGAATCAGAATTTTACTTTCAAAGCATAAATGTGGCAGAATGGAAGATGCAATGGAAAATGGGAAAAATAGAACCAAACAATCTAAGTATGTGGCAACTGCAAAGAATATGAGACGTGGATTTAAATATCATCTATATACTTAAGTGTCCCTAACTTAACTCCTCAGCTCAGATTTCCCTACTTAAACTCTAGACCTGACAATTTCATACTTGACCTCTCCATTCGTATACATAATAGGTAACTCTGACATAAAATAACAAAAACTCAGCGCCTACTCTTCTACTAAGACCTGCTCTACATACAGCCTTCCCCATCTCAATTGATGCCCCTCTTTCCTTCTAACTGCCCTTTTAGGTTGAAAACTTTAAACTTACCTCTCATTCCTCTTTTTCTTATTGTCTTCCATATCTGATCCCTCAGGAAATCCTGTTACTTACCATCAAAACATATCCACAATTGACCACTACTCCCTACTTCTACTGATACCACCCTCCTCTGAACCATGATCATCCCTCACTGAATTGTTGTGGTAACTCCTACCAAGTCTCTTTGCTCCTACTCTTGTCCCTGAGAATATATACCAGACTGGCACTTTTGAAATTTAAACTGAATTATCTCCTAAAACTCTTCAGGGGTTCCACATGTTACTCAGAGGCAAAGTACCTATATGGCCAATTAGATTGTCTCCAACTCTCATCAGCTCTCTGTAATAGAATTATGCATTTATGTTCTTTGCCGTGTGAACTTTAGTATCTTTCACAAGAGTAGACAGAATTCACATTCCTGTCCCTCTGACTTTGGGCTTGAACAAACTGACTTTCTTTGGTCAACGAACTAGGTAAAAGAGATCATGCTTCAGTTCTGAACCATGTCTTCAAGAGACGTCCTGTATTTTCACTCACTCCTCTTGTTCTATGCTATTCACTATGAGAAGAGCATAGCCCAGATGGCTATGGACCCAGAATGAGGAGATACAAGGGACAAAATTGATCCCAACTTAAAACATGAACCCAAGCCCAATCAATCCAAGCCAAGCTTATATTTAGCAGAGTCACAAGTGACCTGCTGACCCAAGTAAGGAATAAATGTTTGTTGAAGATATTGAGTTTTGGGGTTGTTCTTATACATCATAATTACGGTGATAACTGCCTAATATACCCAACAATGCCCTATAAGACCCTTCATGATCTACACACATCCCCTCCTCCTTTCATCTCTCTCCTCTTTCTGGGAACTTTCTGGGGTATGCAAATGTTCCATTTAGGGTTAAATGTTTTATGAGTATTTGCATATGTGATAAAATTAATCAATTTGTACATTTAAGATACGCATATATCACTGTATATAAATTAATGACAAAGAGGAAAACAATTTTAAAAAATGGAAACTAATGAACTCTATTTAATAGGTTTGCTTTTTATAGTGTTAATTCTGAAACAATATTTTTAATACTTGAGTCATAATCAAATTAATAATTATGTAGAGAATAATAAAAACCAAGTTTCTTCTCTTGAAGAAGACAGATATATATTTGGGAAGAAGGCAGGTTAGATGGAAACTACCTCCAGTATCATAAAGGAATTGGGAGATAGAAGTGTAAACTAATGGTTTACACACACACATTATACAGATAGGTGCAGATTTAAGTACAGAAATAACAATAAAAAGATAACATAGAACATAGAATTAGCTATAGAATGAGCCCATTTGAGACAGATAAATGAATGAAAAAATAAAGAAATGTAGAGGGAAATTGCCTTCCTTATTAAAGGAGAATGCCAATCAATAAATGTAGATATAATAATGGATTTAGAAAATCATCAGTGAATGTAAAAGTAGTAATTTAAAGTTTGATGAGGAACAGATACATAAATATTCTCAGAGTATCTCCTTACAAATATTTACTAATTACAAAATGAAAATGTTGCCTTTACAGCAGAGAAACCTGCTGGATTGGAACACTAACACTAACATTGGAACATGCTAACATCTTTTGACACCTGATATAAAGTATTGAGAAAGACTATCATTTTAGTAGTTTACCTATAAAAAATGAGTAATTTTTCTTGTAAAAAATTCATATTCTTATTAAATTCAGGAAGAAATAAAGCATATCTAAAATTAAATGCCATTAGCCTGAACTCCAAGCATGTCAAGGTCAAGGATCTTGAAACACACGTAAAATTTGACATTAAATTCAATGCATGGATAAAGAACAAACTGGAGGTGGCTGAAGAGGAGGCAGCAGGGGGATGGTCTACGTGGGTGATGGGTATTAAGGAGGACACTTGTGATGAGCACTGGTTGTTATATGTAAGTGATGAATCACCAAATTCTATTCCTGAAACTAATATTACACTATATGTTAACTAAAAATTAATAAAACCCTGAAACATAAAAAAATTAAAAAAATAAATCATGAATAAATTCAATACAGGGTGCTGGACTGAATTCTGGACCAAGAAAAAGAAAAGCTATAAAGGACAAAATGGGACAATGGATGAACTCTGAGTAGGCACTCTGGACTACGTAACAGTATAATATCAAGATTCAATATCCTGGTTTTGATAACTGTAATGCAATTATGTTTAAAAATAGCTTTATTCTTAGGAAATACATATTGAAATATTTAGAAGTTATAGGACACAATGTCTTCAACATCCTTCCAAAGTTTAGGGAAAAATCTTATACATGTATATATTCATAGGTAAGTAGATGGAAGGAAGGAAGGGAGGAAAACAGAGAGGAAGGGAGGGAAAAGAAAAGAAAACAAAAGAAAAAGAAAAGAGAAGGAAGAACAGAGAAAGGGAGAGAGGGAGGGAGGGAAGGAGGAGAGAGAAGGGAGGGAAGGAGAAGAAAGGGAGGAGAAGGAGGAGGGAGGGAACAAGGGAAGGAAAACGGGAGCACGGGAGGAAGGAAGGAAGCCGAGGGACTTCTAGAGGGCCTGTATGAATGGAGAATAAAAACAAAGTCATATTTCTTCCCTGCAGTGAGCTGTAAATGGAGAAGAGTAGGAAGCATGGAGATGTCTAATGAATATGCTATAATTTTATGAAATATTTTTATTTAACATAAGTGGTGCTCAGTGTGATAATGACAATGACACATGACAATGACAATTATTGTTCTACTTATGGTGTCACTACAGACTCCCTCCTTGGTGATATTTTTGGTCTATTATTTACATATATGATATAAATATATAAATATATATATATATATATATTATGACATAAAATGATTACCCATTTAGTAAATTACTATATATTTCAATCTGGGATATAGGTAGATTTTTTTGTTGTCTTCATAAATTCCTTATTAATAAGACAAAATAAAACAAAACTTTTGATATTCTCAAAGAGAAATGTATCTGAATCTGTATCTATATCTGTATCTATAGTTTCACTTGAAATGCTGGGGCTCTAAGATGACATAACAGGTAAGCATCACTTTTGGAGGGGATATACTTTATCAATTCCATAATTTAAATAAGTGCTATTCCTCTACTTCTGTATTAAACCATGTAACTAGATATACCTTAGTTTGTAATCAACATATTTTCAACTCAGATGATTTCTTGAAATAGGCGAAAAGTGTTTCAAATTTAGACCACATTGTAATATTTATCGATTTTTTTAGTTTGTATAAAGAACTTTCTGCAGTTCTTTATATGTATTAGCTCACATAATTCTAGTGATATTAGGTATAATTTTTTGCATATTTATCCTAGATGATGAGTAGATATATGTGAAATGTATCCATAAAATAATTTTCTTTGGGTGAAACAAGCCTCCCTTACTTCAATTTGTTCTAATGTGGATACACTCACAAAGTTTAGAAGTAGCTAAATATCTGATTTTAAAATTCAGGCTTTAAGAGTGAATCTAGCAATCAGTAATTGTTAAACTTTTTAAAATTTAAAAATGCATTAGATTACTCAGTGGTTTGATTAAAAACACAAAGTTAAGTGAGCATGGCAAAAGGGTCCTATCTGAATGCAAGTAAAGTTGGTACAGAACTAAAAATGACTTGAGTTCTTAGAGGAACCATATGATATATTAGATACTGTTTAAAAGACTTCAGTTTTTCAAAACGATTTTTAAAGCCATTGTACTAGATAAACTATCTGCCTTACTTCTTGTTAGTATCCACATTTCATGGTTTCTACAGCTAGTTACACATTCGAAGCATCTGCTAAAGCTCAAATTCTGCTCTAGCTTCCTGTAGAGGAGTTAAGGATTATTTGCTTTTATATGGTTCATTTATGTCTGTGGTATGTGATAAAGGTGGTGATTTCTTGACACAGCAATATAGATGGGTTTTCCCCATTAAAAGCTCTATGGGGGGGGAGGGGGGCAGGAAACCCTTATAAATTACTGTGTGGTCTTGTAAATCATGCAATGTTGTGATGTATTTTCCTCCCAGGTTTGAATCAGAGTAACAAGCACACATGAAATTGCCAAGAGCATCATCCAAAAGAGAGCAAAATCACCCAAAACAAACAAAACAAAGTCTAATATTATTTTAAGAAAAAAAAAATCCTGAAAAATTGCTTGACCCAAATGAAATATTTCCAAGAGAACTGCCAAGAATATGAAAATGGGAATAGGTATATATGTATTCTTATTTTATAGCAGGAAATTATAGAAAGATGCTAAAGCTATGGTAACACCAGTAACAATAGAATAAATCATACTTATTGAGCTCTAACTCTGTTTGACATTCTGATAAATGGTTTCCCTTGATTTACTTTGTTTAATCCCCATAATCACACCATGAAGTTAGCATCATGCTACAGATGAGGAAATTTTTGACTGCCTTCTGCATATTTACTAGAATACCCTGAAAATATACCATTATTTCAAGTCACATCTCATTTAGGTAAAAATTATTTGATACTCTATAACTCCCCTCCTCACCTTTTTTTTTGGGGGGGGGGTCATGCCTCCAATTAGGGCCAGAGAAAGTGTCTTCATTTGTGTATTTCTTAAATAAAAAAAAAAATACACTTCGGTTCAGTAGGTCTGACTTTGCTCAGGTCATGATCTCAGGGTCCTGGGATCGAACCCTAAGTCTGCTTGTCCCGCTCCCTCTCCTGCCCCTCCTCCTCCTTGTGCTCTCTTTGTATCTCTCTCATATAAAGAAAGTCTTTAAAAAATATAAAAGTAAAAATAAAAAGAGTTTAAAAATGAGAGAAACGGTTCTCCCCAAATTTATATACAAATATACACATACTACACACACACACCATTTTTTTTTTAACCTTATGATACTAGGCACAATATCTTCCAAAGAATACCCTGGGTCCTAAAAGAGTTCAGCTTTTACAGATATTGACCTCTATTTATAATAAGGGGAGAGCTCTTATCAATAGAAGATTCTCACTTAGTTTTAATAATGTTGTAGATAACTCAGTACTATAGAAAGATCTATATCTATATGAGTAACATTTATTCATTTCCCATTTTCTTAAAGTGACTGAAATGGGTGCTCCTTTACATATGGACCTGGTTATTTTATAAATCATGCAGACAATAATTTGAGAGACGTTCTGACTACAACAGACTAGTGGGGAAAAAGACAAGAAAATCTCATTAGAACAGGGATGCTATGGTGGAAGTCATCCTGTGCCTATGGGGATCCTTTGTTGAGCAACAAACTAAGATCTTTCTTTTTAGACCACTGATCTAGGAGCATCAAGAAAAATGTGTTTCTCCTGAATTCCTAAATTCTTATACCTGATATGTTTGCCTTTTCCTTTGAGTGCTAGAAAATTTAGTCTAAGTTTTAATTCACCACTATCAATTTTAAAGGACTACATAGTGTATATTTCACCATAGTTATTCTGTTTTGCTATCTTTATTTTCTGTTAATCTAATTCCCAAATGTTTATTTTATACTTAATATCTGTATGTATATGCTTACATATGTACATATCTGTATGTGAATGGGTTTGAGTCTGAGAATGTGTGTACCTTAGCTACATCAAGTTCCTTATACAATGGATAGAGTAAGACAGGGCAATAATATTCTGCAAAATAAAACCAACAATCATTCTGACACAATACCTACAATAATATATGATATTTTTAAAAACATGTATCCTACTATTTTCCATAGATAGAGATAAACACCAAATTTTCTTGTGTCTAAGTAAAAAAATTTAATTAAAGACAACAAAAGCAATGAAATTTACTATCTTTCACAATTAAAGTCTCTTGGATAGAACTGAACAATCAAGCCAAACAGATGTGGATTCCCATTCCATTTTAGCTTGGGCTATCTGTGTGAATTTGCATGAACTATCCAACCTCCAAGAGCTTTAGCTCCCTCATCTCAAAACTGAAGAAAATATTTTCTATTTAAATTTGTCACACAATACAGACTCAAGGAAATGCTGGTTCTGTTCTTAGTCTTCCTCATGGAAATCTCCACTTGCTAAATTTTCACTAAACACACACTAGACATTCTGAAAATGTTTAATATATAAATTACAACAAACTTATAGGGCCTATTTCCCCTACTGGAGTTGGCTCTACAGGGAAAAATTTACTATAACTTGACATCCAAAATGGACAAATGTTCAGTGAATTTTTTAAATGGTTGAGCCCGGTGCTTGTAAAAATATACATATGTGTGTGTTTCTGCTTTTTAGGCATGGTCACTCTCATGTAATGCAAATGGGAGTATACATAAATTTGCCACAGACTGTCTGAAGAGGTCTTGAACTTCTGTCTATTACCTTTGATCCAGAAATTTGACTTCGAAAAATTTTGATGGAAAATAATTAAGAATAGGTACAGAAATTTATCTACAAAGATGTATATTACAATACTATCTATATATAAAAACTGGTTTAAAATCTATGCTCAATAGGAGATGACTGGGTAAAGTAGAGTACATTTAGATCATTGAATTCTAACTGGCTATTATAAAATGAGATGGCAAAATACATTTCTTGACATGGAAAGACGTACTTAGTATATCATTGAGACTAAAAAAAAACCAGCTCTTGAAATATCATGTATAGATTGATCCCATTTTTGGAATAAACTTCTGTAAAGAAAAAAACCTGTGAGAGTTCACCAAAAGGATGTGAAAAATGGCTATGGTTGTTTCTGCAACATTGCAGGTGACTTTTATTTCCTTTAGCCTATCTGTATTCTCTCATTTTTCAGTGATGAACACCTGCCACTTACAGTAATAAAAATCATTAGCCGAACAACAAAGAACTGCCTAAAGTCTGACTCAGCTTCTGTTCTATGCTTCACTGGTGGTGCATTCCAAGGCAAATGGTTTAAAAAAGAAATGAGCATAGCATGCTACTCATATGGTATGGTCTATAATCCTGCCTTTTTTTTTTTTTTAATAGGTGTACTTGAGTGACCTTAAACAACCTCAAATACAATAGTTGAGAAGTTTTATGGAGAGGGTGACTAGGCTAGTGAGATGATATCAGCACCACTTAGATTTTAATCTCTTTTCTCTGACTCAAGACAAGACCATTCTGTTGGTTACAACAGAAATCAATTTCCAGACAAGTCATTTAGAGCAAGTTCTGAGCCAGTTTTCTCTCACTTTGGAGTATCTGGTAGTGTTAACATGCACCTTGCAACAAACCTTCAACATTTTTTTTTAAGTCATTAGAGTAAACTGATATCTATCTACATGTCTTGCTACATAGATAGACATACCCTGTACAAGTACACTCTAAATAGGAACTAGTACATTTTCTACACAAAAGAAGTATCACATATTTTGTTAGCCAACCTAAATGATATGTGATTGGATTGAGATATAATGTACAACACTGCATATCTAATTTACTACTCTGAAGGAGTTTGAATTCAGGATGGGAATGTCAGGTTTCTCTTACAAAACTCACCTGCGCTGGGTGTTATGTGCAAACAATGAATCCTAGAACACTACCTCAAAAACTAATGAGGTACCGTATAGTGACTAACATAATAAAAATAAAAATTCACCTCCTTAACATTATTTCTGACTCTTTACCTAAATCTCATATTTTCCTGTCTTTAAAAAATAATAAATAAATAAATCTACACTAGTGTTAATGTGTTCTGTAAAATAATTTGTATATCCTGTTGAGAAGGCAAAGAACATACAATAGGAGGACCATTTAAGAGGCTAAAATGTCTACGGTGTACATCCCCAAAATGTTGCTTGTGATTGTAAAATGAAGTGACTTGGAAATAGGCTGAACTCTTTTCCATGACCTTTGGTCCCCATATGTCTTCTTCTCTACCCACCTTCTCAAAATACTCCCTCAGAATCCAGTTATTCAACCTAAAAATAGCTCCCAGATGTCTTGCTACCTCACTGTGTAGCCTCTTTCCCCTTTACTGAGATTGTATGATTAGGAAAGATAGCAGGAAGGGTTTAACAGGACCCTTTTTTGGTTCAAAATAAGTTCATGCATAGGAGGTCTGTTTCTTTATCTCTGTGTGAATATCACAGAAATGTAGAACACTGGTTTCTATAACTTTATTTACAAATAACACTTTGAAGTTGTAGCACACTTCTTTGGTTTATAATTTAAACTTACAAGTCAGTATTTTTCTAATTTTTGAAATCCAATCACATATCATTTAGGTTGGCTAACAAAATATGTGATACTTCTTTTGTGTAGAAAATGTACTAGTTCCTATTTAGAGTGTACTTGTACAGGGTATGTCTATCTATGTAGCAAGACATGTAGAGACATGTAATTTTGATTTTTGTAAGTGACTGAAACTCTGCATATCATTTGCTAATTGTCTTAATAGATGTCTCTGCTTACATTTCCAGCAAGTGTCTCTTGTTTTCCTACATTCCATGATTAATAACTATCGCTGAATTCCCTGGCAATGTGGTTTAACCCTGGCCTTCCATTCTAAGAATACAAGAGCCTTTGCATCGGTGAACTAACTTATGTTTGGAATGAGGCACGATGTTTCAAAAGGAGAGTTTATAAATAAGAAAATAGATATTTATGGTAATCTCTGCCCTTTCCTCATGAGTCATTGTGGGTAAAGTTTACAATTTTGCTATGGCTGTTGTTAAATATCCCTTACCTATTGCCAAACTTACAATAAAATATCTCCAATAAGTGAGGCAGCAAGACCTAACTAAACTCACAATCAAGCCTTTCGTCTTTAAGAAGGAATCTGGTTGGAGAACCTCCCTTCTCATTAGTCTCTTTTGTCAACATCTTCAAGCATGGAAACAGCCTTAGAAAGACCCATGACTTTGGGATTGGAATGAAGCTGTAAAAAGCTTGTTTTTATAAGAACAAGAAGTCAGAAAGTTGATCTTCATTGGTTTTCTGCCTACCATGTGGAATGTACTCTTGAGACCTGGTGTGTGCACAAGCACATCAGCTGATGTGAGAACAGGCATCATCATTAAAAACAGGGTTTGCTGTGCCTTTCTTTCAAGTGAACAAAAATTTTTTAAAAATCTTATTAAAGGTTCAAAAATGTTCTATGTGCTGTTATAAATTAGGTCAACCAAACATTACTTGGTCAACATTAAAACAGAAAGCTGGGTAGCAGTTGAAGTCACAAATAGTTTTCTGTGAACTTGGATGTCTTGAGCAAAGCAGAGATGTTTGCATAATCTTTTCTGTAGCAACAACATTCCACATGCATATTTCTCTTTAAAAAGAAACTCCATGCTCAGTGGTATTCTGGGTTCAAGGCCTGAATAAAAAGCTTCTCAAGTCAAAAGTCCTCTTCTAAAAACTGAGATGTAGAGAAGGTCATAAGCTTTTTACTTCTCTTTTAAATCACTTATGGATGACTAGAAACCACATTGATTCAAATACAAATTTACTTAAATCCCTGAACTTGAACTTTTAGTTATCTAGCCCAATTTCTTCCCCAAAATCTTATCAAATGTTTGAGGTTTATACACATAAGATAAATCACTATATACAACACTGAGCAGAGGAAAAGATGAAATGCACAATAAACTTGCTTTTATAATTTTTCTAAAGGCCTAGAAATAAAGTGTTAAGTGTAGTGCACTGTTCTTGTGGCATTCTTCCAAAATATGAGTCTCGAAGTGTATATGATATAACATTTATTCTTTAAAAAATGGAAATAGAAAACTAAAGATCCCAGCCTAAAAGTAAAAAGCAAATCTCTGAATACACTTATTTTGAACATCTTACTATCCCAGGAGACTGAACAAGACAGCATTTAATAAAGCAATATTTTTAGGATAAAAACGACTTTGTTCTCTGCTTTCAACAAATGGGAGATGTATCTAAGATTGTCATTTTTCTTCAATACAGTACAGCTGTATCACATACTCTTCTAATTTTATTAACCTAACTATGTGGTGAGTATCACAACTTTACTAGTATAACAGACAATAAAAAATTCTACACAATAATATTTTCACACAAAGTTTTATTATATATTTTACCTTGAATTACATTAATACATACATATCACTGCATAGTTATATAAACAAGTCTGAGTAGGATACTCCTAAAAATCTAGAGACAGCAGAAAAAAATAAGTGCTACATGCTATTTCCATACATGTATGGAAATAATAATCACCATAATAATGATTATGCTATAATAGAAACAGACAACAAAGTTATGCTAAGAGGTAAGGCAGTCAACCAACTAAACAGGCTACCTTTTTAAGGGGAATTAAACATCACTGAATAAATTACAGTATGATTATTGGCTAATTTAGATTTCCATGTAAGACTTTTATGTAGTTGCTGAAGTAAAAACTGATCCTAATCACTCCAGACTAGTGCCAGTAAGCAAAATTTAAAATAACAATAGCTCTTTGCCAATCCTAATCTCTTTTTTTGAGAGGTAAATTTCAAAGTACACAACTGTCAGTTCTACTGATAAATCTAAAGCTAGCCAGATGAGTTGTTTATATCCCGGTCTTAGTCAACTGAAACTAATAATAAGTGGATAAGGCTCTTTACGAGAAGCAAGTAATCTATTTCATTGTCTGAAGTTTAAACCATTCGCTATGCCTCCCACAAATTTTGTGATTTAGGAAATCACACACACATAATGCACATATACACAAAACACATACACACCAAAGTGAGAGGGGGAGGATATCTAAGGGTATTGTTTTTGGACAATGACTCTGTAGAATTAAGTGAAAGTAGGTAAATCTATTTAGCGCCTTCCTCATATATCAAAGCTTGTTTTACAGAAAGTTATGTTCATACTGAATGTGAAACCAAAAATAAAATAGAAGATTATTTGATTTCTATTTTGACAGATAAGAACTTCAAGTTTCTGCAACTGAAGGCCAAGCTAGAATTAGAAGCATTCTGGTCCATGTGTAGCTTAAATTCCAGTATATACTGATAAATAAGATTTGATTAATGTTTTTGACATTAATTACAATGGTCTGCTAACTGGGACTTTGAACTTAATTGAGAATTTTATGACTACTGTAACATGCAAAACGTATACAAAGATAAACAATGAGTTTATTTATTCCAATAACTGCTGTTTTTCCATCTCAACATGTTACAAAAAAAAAAAAAGTGTTAACGGAAATTCTGACTTGTGAATTCTGCTTGCAACTTTAATTAACTAGCTCATCAAAAGTTCTTAAAATTGTCCATGTCAAAAGAAAGTCTGACCTGGTTACGGATTGGAAATGCTTCCAATCAGAAAGCAGAAGTGTCATAAAATATAAAATATTTTCTAAACTGAAACAAAGGAGAAAACAATTTTTAAACATTTGATTAAGCATACCTATCCTATCCCTAGTAGATAATTTTTTTTCCTGGTGAGCGAAAAGGACCAATTGTAACTTAGGAGTGAAAAAAGTATTAAAAAGATTCAAATGCTTCAAAATGTTCTATTATGTTTGCATGCAGCAAACATAATAGTAAATAGTAATAGTAAAACATCTTTACTATAAAGAAAGAAATTTTTGTCTATAAAATATTATTTTCCCTTCCCTCTCACTAAATATATATTGCTCACATTGAACATTGGTCCAGGAGGTCTAATACCATGTTAATTGCTTTGCATGTATTATCTCATTTAATCTTCCCAATAATCTCATCAAATAAATTCTACTATCTTCCCTCTACACATGACATATAACAAAATCAAGGTCCCAAAGCGTTAAGTAACTAGCAGAAAATTACATGGCTAGCAAGTTCAAATCCAAGACTTCAAAGCTGTTACTTATAACTCAGTCTAAGACAATTTGAGCTCTGTTCAGTAAGTTCCTGTACTTTGAATGCTTAGTTGATCTAAGAGCTCTAGATATGCATAACTCTGCATTCCAGTTTTTTTTGCGCTCTCTCTCTTTTCTTAAATCTTGTATGGAGTAATTTTTTGTTTCATTTTATATTTAAAGAGAAAATCTGTCCATGTGCCCAACAACTTATAGGAGGACACAATATGAAATACTTTAATGAAATTGAAAATTTTCAGTCAAGAAGACAAAATGAGAAGTTGAGAAGAATTCAACCCACAGTATGTGGGAACCAGGCATAAATAAGAAATTCCACTGCATGCTACTACCAATGTTTATAACAGTTTCAGTGTTCATAACCCAAAGATGCCTACTTCCAATTTACATTAACCAATACAAGCTTTAGGTTATTTGGTTGCATGGACAAGCCAGTTTACATGAAATAAGTTATTTCGTGCATCTAGTCTTAGACCTTCTAATGCATGCTTGATTGCCTCTGCAGAATGTCATTGTAGTAGGGAAGAAATGGCTGGCTCCAAAGACACATCAAATAAACAATACAGGGAATTGAATAAAAATGGTAATTTACCCTAAAATTCATTTTCAATTTTCTGCCCTCTGCTTTAGAAATAAGTGAAAAGAGAACAAAGGACTGATTGGTACCTAAGTACTAAAAACTCCCGTCATAAATTTCATGGACTCCAAGTGATCTTCAGATTTGACCTGCCCTATGAGAACATGCTGAAAGCATCACCATAATTTCTCTACTTGTTTTGAACATTCATGTCTCTGTGTTATGTAGCCATTGAAGGGATAAGGATGCATCTGAGTCTTTTGCAGTCTGATCTGTAAATGAAATGCTCCAGGTACCCTTCAAGAAGAGCTGTTCAACATTTCCTCAGTGTGGTGGAGTGTGAAGTGCTGATTTTTAAATCAGTAACTATAAGCATATTCTATAGCATAAATGGATTCCCAATCCCTCCTTTTTGGGGTGGGGTGAAAAGTTGAGGAGTGGGAGTGAGATAGGATCAGGGGTGGGAGATTTTAAGCAGGAGCTGTCTAAGTAGATCATGTCTTTGGACACATAAAAAAGGGCTACTAAGTGCCCATTTGGATTCTGTGAATAAAAGTAAAGATAAAATTGGATTAATATCTCTTAAATAGATTGAGCCAGTGCATTATAACTCACATTTGTACACACATAACTAAGCACTTCTTTGCTGTTGAACGTAAAAGTAAAGATAAAATTGGATCAATATCTCTTAAATAGATTGAGCCAGTGCATTATAACTCACATTTGTACACACATAACTAAGCACTTCTCTGCTGTTGAACGAATGAACAA
Organism: Mustela lutreola; assembly: GCF_030435805.1. Taxonomy (NCBI): domain Eukaryota; kingdom Metazoa; phylum Chordata; class Mammalia; order Carnivora; family Mustelidae; genus Mustela; species Mustela lutreola. Next base: position 30,720,493 of record NC_081292.1, on the reverse strand, counting down.
ATACAGGGATTAATGTAAGATCTTCCTATTTTCACCTGGGGTTGGTTTAAATCCTTGCTAAAACATTAAAGACTTTCTAATAGAATACTTCTGCAACACACACACACGCACACACACACACATAGAATTTAAAGAGAATACTGTGTGCTAGTCAACTTGCTACCTGATGAATGTACATGGGAGTAGGGGAGAAAACTAACATTCAGCTTAATTATACTATATTTTTATGATAAAGGGAGGCAGTTTTAGTTTTCTCTCATTTACACAAAATTTTGTTAAATCCTAACAGACATAACTCTCCACAAGAACGTAGTGTATGGATGGAGTCTGATGCAAGAATTTTATATTAATGCACATTAATGAGACTAAGTTATTTATTTTTGGCCTTGTCATATTTTGGGGAGCACTCAAAAATCATGAAAATCCTTTGCTATAAGGATCTTTGCTATATAAGCCTATATAGTGCCTCTACTTGCCTGAGTCTCCAAGGATACTTGAAACCTCAGGTATCCTGCAATATGTCTATGTCACAGAACCACAGGAAAAATATGAAACAACTTTTCGAAGGTTAATTTTATTTCAAATGTGAAAATAAGGTAAGTATTTTATATTAAAAATTGATAATAAATTGATAATTCAGCATATTTATTGCTACCTCATTAATATTTATAAATTTTGTATTGGGCTGGATCATTTAAGGCTATACTTGCAAACTGTTGGGTTTTCATTCTTTTTCTCTCTACCTAGGAGCCTAGGAGCATCTCAGTGAGAAAGTTTGAGAAACTCAGGTGGTTAATTACAGTAAGACAAACCTCAATTAAATTTCAGTGAAAGGCACCATACTATTAAAAACCCTAAGCAGCAGGCCATTTGTCAGTATTTGCAGTGGGTTCTTAAAACAATTCAGTGTCTCTTCCTCTCTTGAATTAATTAGCTATTGATCCGCTTGAGATGTGGTCCTACCACATTTTAACTTCTCCAAGTCAGGATACATATTATAATCAAAGTGATACAAATTATAGTGTCATCATTGAATTGGCAGTAGTTTATTCCTTTATTTAAAATAATAATGCTACTTATAATCACTAGTGTCTTAGAGTCAATACAATGCCTTAAAAAAATCATTGCACAACCCCACTATATGATGGGTTTAATGTTAACAACCCTATCCTTCAAAATCTTTTCCGTTTAACTTATATTCATATAGGATACATGTTGTGGCCAAAGTATGCCACAAACCACCAATAAATTCCAGATGCTAATTATATTTTGCTTGTTGATGGCTCTGTTTTCATGAATAAATGAATGAATAAATACCTAAATAAATTTTTATTGGTGATAGGGCTTTCTCTACATACTGAAACACACAAAATGTTTTAGAGGCCATTTTATTTTCAAAACAAGTCAATAGATGTCTTATTGATATTCATTTTTTTATTGAAGAACAGAGCAAACAAGTACAGGAAGAGTCCATTTATGAAACAAACCACCCTTTAAGAACACTTATGTGGTCAACATTTTATTTATAAACTGTATAATGACAACATGAGAACTTTACCTTGGATAATAAACCTTCAGAAAAACATAGTGCAAGACTTGTCTTAGCTCCATATTCTTAGGGGTTAAGTGCAATATAAATCCTTTACTGCTTATTTGAAAAATAAGTACATGCTTTTATATGATAACAACAACAGCAATAACTTTGGCAATGATGATATGAAGAAAGAGAGGAAACAGAGCCAAAGCTGAAGGCCAAATCTGAAATAGGTCCCATTAGAACTCCTGAAAGCATCTCTTAAGCAGCACAGGTTGGCTCTAGGTAGCATGAACATTACTTAAGCTTCCCTTGGAAGAATCAACATGACTAGATAACTGGTTCAGGCACATAAAAATACTACATTATAGCATTAGTTTAAAAATATATATCTACAGATGGACTCGTTAGAGCAGACAGCTGAAAGGACTTTAGAAACTGAGGAATTAAATGTGTAAAATCTTTACAGCTGAGGCTGTTGGCACACATGCTCTCAATCTCATAGGTGATCATAAGATTTTCACAGCTGGGGCACTACATGTAAAGGAATAAAATGCGACTCTTGGGTCTGGAGAGTTATTTAAGAGTAAAAAGCTTATGAATCACAAATCAGAACACACAAAAATGATCTCTTGCTGGTATTCAACTATTCAATACAACCCCAATAGAAGGGAAAAACTTTTAATGAAGCTTTTTTTTACTATCCATAAGTTAATAACAAGCATAAAACAACCAACTAACCAATCAATTAATCCCCCCCAAAAAAAGTTAATAAATAAGGAAATGATAAATTGAGGATTGAAATATAAACACAAAAAATAAGCTATATTTCCCTCTTATTCTCTTACACTAATAAAAGAAAGTTTGCATTTCTGCCCCTGTGATAGGCAGTCTTCTAAGATGGACCCCAATCTTCTCTGCATCCTAAAACTTTCAAACTTGTGTAATTTCTTCCCCTAGAACATGGTCTAGGTTGAGTGATTTGTTTCTAATCAATAAACTATGGCAAAATTAATGGGATGGCACTCATGCAATCAGTTTGCAAGGCTGTGACTTCTAGCTTCCTAACAGACCCTCTCTATTGCCTTTTCAGCAAGCATGCTTTAATGAATTAAGTTGCATGTTGGAGAGGCCCATGTGGCAATGAACTATGGTCCCCAGTTCAACCATTGACAAGGAACTGAATCCAGGTAAGCACAGAAGTGAATTCTCAATCTAACATTCAGATGAGACAACACTCATGGTCAATATCTTGATTATAGCCTCATGAGGAACCATGAAGAAGAGGACTCATCTGACCTGTGTACAGCTTGCTGAAAACAAAAACCTATAAGACAACAAATCTTATAAGCTAATAAATTCTGAGTAAGTTATTATACAGTATAAAAAATTAATAAAGTCCTGAAAATTATAATGCATTCTAGTTCATCTAGGACCCATAAGAATTCTATTAACAACATCCTCTCAATAATAACACAACTACCGCAAATAAATGAAAGGTGTCAACATTGTCATTATGTTATTATCTTTTGTTTTTAATGGAAACAAGCAGCTGCAGAGCAAATTTCATAAATCTGTTTTGAAGGACCAAATATTTAAAGATTTTACATATATATGTATATACACACACACATACACATGCATATATACACGTCTGTATACATGCACACATACTATTACATATGCATACACTATATATATCTATATATATATATAGATATATATTTCAATTCCTATGTACAGCTGCTGACAATTGACACTTTTAGGGTACTCATAAAAAACCTTTTTTAAAAATGCAAGTTCTCTAGGGATGCCTGGGTGGCTCAGTTGGTTAAGTGTCTGCCTTTGGCTCAGGTCCTGGGATGAAGTCCCACATTAGGATCCTTGCTCAGCAGGGAGCCTGCGTCAACCTCTGCCTGCCATTCTCCCTGCTTGTGCTCTCTCTCACAAATAAATAAATGAATTTTTTTTTTTTTAGAGGAAGTTCTCTAGAGTAAATTAAGGAATTGCTTTAAAAACTGCACAAGGGGGGATGCCTGGGTGGCTCAGTGGGTTGAGCCTCTGCCTTCAGCTCAGGTCATGATCCCGGGGTCCCGGGATCGAGCCCCACATCGGGCTCTCTGGTCAGCAGGGAGCTTGCTCTCTCTCTCTCTGCCTGCCTCTCTGCCAACTTATGATCTCTGTCAAATAAATAAATAAATAAAATCTTTAAAAAAAAAAAAAGCATAAGGATTTCTCTCAGTAACATCTGTAGACATGTAATACATAGTCTAAATTCAAGATACTTAATGGATAAAGAAGATATATATATATATATATGCATATATATATATGCGTGTGTGTGTATATATACACACATATATGTGTACACACAATGGAATATTATGCAGCCATCAAAAAACGAAATCTTGCCATTTGCAATGACATGGATGGAACTAGAGGGTATTATGCTAAGCAAAATAATTCAGTCAGAAAAAGACAATTATCGTATGATCTCTCTGATATGAAGAATTTGAGAGGCAGGGTGGAGGTTCATGGGGGGAAGGGAGGGAAAAATGAAACAAAATGGGACTTGGGAAGAGACAAACCGTAAGAGACTCTTAATCTTAGGAAACAAACTGAAGGCTGCTGGGTCAGTGGGGGAGGGATGGAGTGGCTGAGTGATGGACATTGGGTGCTGTGAATTGTGTGAGACTCATGATTCACAGACCTATAACCCTGGGGCACATGATATATGTTAATTTTTAAAAAGCTCAAGTAAAATAAAATATTAAATGTATTATGAAATTTAGATAAAGATTCAGGTAAAGTTTAAAATAGGTTTTGTTGTTGGCTTTTTTTTTTTTCAATACGCAGATAAAATATGTAAAGACTGAGAGCATTCACTTGGGGCTACATCTGGCAGTAATCAGATATACTAATTTAGTGTGGTAGGTAACAGCATGAATTCTGAAGCCAGTCAACTTGGATTCTTTTTCTTACTCGGCTACCTAACATATCTGAGACACTGGATAATCTATGCCTCAGTTTCCTCATTTCTAAAATGGAATAATAAGAATATCCAATTAGATGAGGATTAGACAGGATAATACATGTGAGGCAACTAAAATTGGTTCTAGCATACAGTGGGAGATTAGAAAATGTTAGCTAAACTACAAGTGATCCTATGCATATTACTTACCTCTATGTATCATGGTTTTTCCAGGTGCAAAATAAAGCGTGCATAAAATAAGTTTGTAAAGTCCTCTAAATTTCTTAAAATCTTGATGATCTTTGTCTTCTATCACTCAAAATACTTAAAATAAGTAGAAAATAGGTAGTCATTCTTTTGTTCATTTATTTCAGACTTATTTAGTCCGTGCTATGTACTAGACAGTATACTAGATGTTGATAACGCCAAGATAAAAGCTTGATCTTGACTTCCAGTTGCTGAGAAGCAGTCTAAGATAATGGTTATGAGCCCAAACTTGAAATCAGACTTTTTGGGATATAGGGCTTTATAATTTTGGACAATTTGCTTAACTCTCAACACCCCAGTTTCCTCTCCTTTGAAATGGGAATGATAATGGTGGCACTCTCATAAGTTTGTAGTAAGGACTAACTGAATTAATACAGGTAAAACCTTGTAGACAGAGCTTAAAATACAGTATGCAATTATTACTAATATCATCAGGAAAAGAGCAAGAAAGGAAAAATAAACACGTTTTGCTGGGCATGATAATGGGTTGGGGAGGGTCAGAGCACAAGGAGCTAGAATATAATAAACCATGAAAGTTTCCCAGAGTCAATATTTGATCTCATATTAAAGAACAAAGAGAAGTGGTTTAAGAACCAGAAGTCTGGTTAAATATTTCAACACGGAATATTTTTTAAAATTACAGAATTTTACTAAAAGATAAGCAAGTGATTAAATATTTCCTCTACTTCAATACACACTGACTGATGGGTCTAAATTCACACTATTTGTCCATTAACAATACACTGCAATTTCCAAATAAATGCAATGAAGCAGCCGTTGAGGTTGCCATAGCATTCATATGCAAAGAAAAACAATCCAGATAACCAAATTATTCACCTAGGAAGAAATGATCCAACTGGTAGCATTTTGAGCACAATTTGGGGCAAGCGTCCATTATGGTACTCCGGCCACCACATCACTCACTTAACTCTTTTCACTTAACTATCTTCAAATAGTTGGGAAGCTGCCAAGTGGACACTAATTTAACTTCTACATTACCAGGATGTGCATTGTGAGGGAAGTTCTTCTAAAGACTTCCCTCTAGAGCTGTCTATTGCTTAGAACTGCTAAGCCAAACCCTCTGGTAGACTTTCTACTATCCCTCCTAAAAGTGCTGTTCCAGGCACTGAAAGCATTCATGTAGTCTAAAAATTCATCTCTCCAGGGTGTTACAGTATGGACTATGAGAGGCTGGTGTGAATGAGAAGCTTTTTGTATGAAGGGAGAAAGTGAACAAAGTAACTTCTAAATTTGGGGGCACCTGGGTGGCTCAGTGCGTTAAGCCTCTGCCTTCAGCTCAGGTCATGATCTCGGGGTCCTGGGATCGATCCCCACATCAGGCTCTCTGCTCAGCTGGGAGTCTGCTTCCCCCCCTTCTCTCTGCCTGCCTCTATGCCTACTTGTGCTCTCTGTCAAATTGAAAAAAAAAATCTTTAAATTTCTAGTCAATTCTAAAGTGCAATCCAATTACTTAAATACTCATTGTACTGAATATAAAGAAATATGCTTTATGTTTTGTTTATGCATGCTGTCCTGGCAAAATAAGTAATAGAGCACACTTTGAATCTCAAAAGTGTCCACTGTCACTAGAGAATATTAATTCCTTCTTAAAGTGACATGCCTCCAAGGACTCTGTCATCCAGCACATGGAGACTGACAAGCTGGTTTCTATAGCTGAAAAGAGGAACCTCCCCGGTTTTCCTACTAAAGTAGGATTTTATTCTACTGAAGGCTATTGTCATTTATTGCTCCCCTTAGCTCTGATCCTAAACCTGACAGGCCCAGTGTGTCCCATACATTGTAGTCGATAGTGAGAAAATAATTAAGAAAAAGGAAGTCGACAGTGAGAAAATAATTAAGAAAAAGGAACCATTTCTAAAACCAAAGAAAACCAAAGGATTTAATCATTTACCTGAATCAAGAAAACATATCCAAATTCAATCTCTTATCCTCCAGCCCCACCATTACTACCTTAAATTAGGACATTTCCTCTTGCTGGATTATAAATACAATGTTGAAATGTTAATCCTAATCCATGTCTTAGGCAACATCATGGCTTCACCAAAGATTTAGCAAACGGACTTGTCAAATGTGCAAATGACCAAAAGTTATAATTAAAATATAATTTGTCAAACAAGAGACCAAAGATTCTTAAAGTTCTTACCAAGCTAAAACAATCAGAACACCCAAAGGAAAATATAATTTAATATAGGTAAATTCAAAGTCCTGCTTTTAGTTTAAAATGGAAAAAAAAAAAAAGAAGGATAGACAAAGGACATATTTAAAAGCTGTTCATATAGATAAACTTGGGGACTTATTTGGGAACTTATTTGGGACAGTGTTATCCAAGGGTAGAATAAAGCTACTAAAAATGGGTAACATCTAGGCTGAAACAAAAGAAAATGAATGTCCAGACCAAGGAACCAAATGGTCCCAGCTTTTCTGCACTGTTATAGGACCACGAGTGGATACTGTGTTCAGCTCTACAAGTTAAGGTAAAATTGACTTTAGTCTATTAAGAACAGATGAAGAGGCAAATAATGCATACCTAGGCAAAAAGAAATGTTAGGGAAGTAAAACAGCCACCAAACAACAACGATACTATAATAATCACAACACTGGTAAAGTAGTGCTTTCTATGTGCTGGAGTGTGTTGGAAACACTTAAACAGGTTTGCTTTGATTCCTTCAAAAATCCCAGGAGATCATAGTGTTAGCTCCCTCCTTTTTTCATTTATTTATTTATTTATTTTTTTTTTTAAAGATTTTATTTATTTATTTGACAGAGAGAAATCACAAGTAGTCGGAGAGGCAGGCAGAGAGAGAGAGACGGAAGCAGGCTCCCTGCTGAGCAGAGAGCCCGATGCGGGACTCGATCCCAGGACCCTGAGATCATGACCTGAGCCGAAGGCAGCGGCTTAACCCACTGAGCCACCCAGGCGCCCACCCTCCTTTTTTCAAATAAAGAATCTGATGCTCAGAAAAAGTAAGTTGTCTAAGATTATTTTTTATACCATATATTTGAAGGCATTTGTGTAGAGAAAGACACATTCCCCACCGCCCCGCCTAGGGAAAGTAATGGAAGCTACAACTTGATAGAAAAGAAAAATTCTTAGTATTCATAATTGCATTAGAGTGGAATTATCTACCTGCCTAGTAGCAAGTTCTTTGCTACGCATGATCTACCTAAAGCAATCTGTCAGTGCTGTATGGGAGGTGAGCTTAAGTAACCTTCAGGTTCCCTTACAACATTAAAGTCCATGACTGGGATTTTGAGAAATGCGGTACCTTTTTTTTTTTTTTTTTTTTTTTTTTTTGTCTTGGTCAAATCAAAACAAAAAAAAAAATCATTCAAAGCAGTTGTTATGCTACCTGACAAGTCTCTTCAATAAAAATAGTTATTCCAATTAATTTGTATAGACCTATCCTTTAATATACTTTTGTCACTGGTCACATTTCATTTGGATTTAAAATTTTTAAGAGCAATTTTATGAATATCACCTATATATAATACTAGTAGCAAAAATAACTCAAGACTTTTAACCACAAGGTTTTAGAATACAGTTACTTCAAAATCCCTTATTTCCCTCATTAGACTCTGTAGAAGCTTGATGCTGATGAACCTCTAACAAGTTAGATCTGAATAAATATTAAAGCCATAACTGAAAGAAAATTTCAGCCAAAGTTTGGCAATGGAATACAAGAATCCTTTACCATTTCTTGAACCTACATTCTCCCTGAGATGTAGACTCCTCAAATATATGAGGCCTGTTTTAAGTGGAAGGAAACCCTCCAACTGAGATCAAATTATAAGGTATATGCATGAAAGAATGTTATCTATCAAACTGGCAAGTGTGGGCTTTGTGTGCATAACCAATTTCCATCCTTGTCCTCAGTTCTTGATAGTTGAGAGTCAGATTCAAGGGGTAGGAAAAAAAAGTAACTATGGATTGTATGCACAAAACAGCAATAGAGAAACTGGAAGAACCCAGAGCAAAATATTTGTTACTCATGGGACTAGAACCACAAAACTCTAGGGCTTCCCTTATGTAAATACACAGAGAGACACAGAATATAGACATATTGGGCTAATTTACTTAGTTCTTTGCTTTCTTTATGTCATTATCCCCTCCTCTTTTTTTGGTAAATTTTTATAATGTCTCTGGCATGTTAGTAGCTAAACAGTTCAAATCCTAAGTCCAATCCTTTAATATTACACCCTCACTGACCCATGCAGTGCTTCATATTGTGTTAAAATTATTTGTGTGACTATTTGATTAATATCCATTCCTTCACTAGATTGTACACTCTATGAGTGTAGGGATAATGTCCTTTTTTGCTCACCTTGGTCCCCAGGGTTTCAGCACTACATTTCACACACACAGAGATGCCAGTGAATGAACAAAGTAATAAATGCAACCTTGGAGAGAAAATCTTGATTAACCGCAGGCTTTATAAGTTATTTGCACAAGCTCCAGGACAGATACTATTATCCACAAGGAACGTCTTTGCAGAAAACTTTAAGGCAAAAGCATTCTCACACTGTTGGAGAACACTACCATAAATTGTATCATCTCTGAAAACTAAAAAGCACAACAAATACAGCCCATAAGTTAGCCTTAAATTGACCAAAGTCTAGAATGTTTTTCCATCCCTACTTTATGCAATTTTATCACTGGCATCTATTTTGTTCTGGAAAGCCAAGCCAGATTTCTGGTGTTCCAAGTTGTACTTCATAAGCTCCTAGCTAACACACACCAGGTTTGTCGTGAGTTACCAAGCAATGAGATTTGACATCAGGCAATACGGATAACACCATACCACATCTTAAAAATACCTTTTCATGAGGTATACAAAAGGATAACGTGATGCAGGTTTTGTTGGCTTGCTTGAGCAGTATCTTTAACCACTTTCTGTAAGCTAAAATAAACGGAGAATATTTCACAGTTGATCTGTGTACAATCTGTGTAATGCTCATTATAGCTGTTACAGAATGGAGGAGTCAAAACCATATACATATTCAGAAATGAGAATATTTTATAGATCTGATGTAATATAATAAAAATTTGAGAATATTTTGTTTCATAATAAGTACTTCAATTAAGTGATATGGCTTTTATTTCTTGTTCTGTTACAACTTGTAGCTTTTTTAATGATAGGCAAAAAAAAAAAAACTAATACACTTTTTGGAAGAAAAATTATATACTAAGTTTTCTAACTTGAAGAATAAGTTGTAATCTCAAGGGACTGGAATAAAGACATTTATAGAGGCTATAATGTTATGTGCTATTAGTGAATTTACTAATTTTTTTCATTTGCAGTATTGTAGGAGAGTGATAAAACACATCAGGTTGCACTCAGTGCATCCTTAGTGACCTGGGAAATTCATGTTTATATTCCCATGTAGGACTTTGTTTCTCAAAAGTACGATTCTCCTGCATATAACTATCATGTCACCCATAAACATTAGAATGTGTACCAGGTTTTTATGAAAAGATTTATTTCTCTTATTTCAGGATGCTTTTAAAGAAAGGATTCTTCATGTCTGAGAAGTTGAAATATATTATTCTGTACCTCTTTTTATTTTCAAATAGCTTTCTGTAAGGATCCAGCACTGCCAAGCAGAGCTGCTCTCATGTTCTTATTTAGAGAATTATTCATGTTATAACAGAAAGAGCTAGTATGTCTTCTCAACCTCTAGAGAAATCCATTGCATAATATGATCAAGCATGTCTACGAAATCTAAGGCAGTATACATTTTCACTAATATTTGTCTGCGTTTCTTTGTTCATTCATTTTATTAGCTAAAGCCCATACTTGCAGATTTCCTTAGTTTTACCTAATGTTCTTTTTTTCCCCCTTTGGTCCAGGATCCCTTCCCATAACATAAATTAATCATATATCCTTAGGCTATTCTTGGTTTTTTTTTTTTAATGACCTATACATTTTTGAGGGCTGCTTGTCAAACAGTTTGTAGAATACCACTATACTGAGATTTTTCTGGCATTTCTGACATGATTAGACAGGAATTATATGCTTCAAAGCAGTAAAGTTACTCTCTTGTCTCCCTTTCAATACTGCACTCCTTAGAAAGAAGACATTCTATGCAGACTATGCTTAAGGAGTTGGGAGTTACACTCCCTGTCCTTTAAGGCTGAGGATCTATATAAATTATTTTAAATTCTTCTGCACAGAAGATTTGTTCACTGGGACTTGAACAAGGAAATCTTAAAGCAATCCTCATCCGATTACTAACAAACCACGTAGCCATTAGAAAATCACTTAGTTTTGCTGGGTACAGCTTATAAAGAAAACTTGAAAAATTTAAAGAATAGTTGTAGTTTGTTAAACATATGCTATGTGCCAGACTTTACTAGGTGCTTAGTGAATTTTATCTCATATCATCACCATAACAACGAAGAAAGCATTACTTTTATTATTTCATAGATGCAGAAGTTTGAAGCTCAGAGAGGTAAAATAGGGCGATAAGGGCAATTATTGCTTCAAAGCAGTAATTCACATCCACAATCCATCCTGCCCAATTCACACCCACAATCCATCAAATACTGAAAGCGAAATTATGTACATGTAAAACACACACATGCACACAGGTATTATGCATCATGAAATAACACCTTCCCATATATAACAAAGGCAGGAAGCATGTCAAAGACCCTGGTTTGTCTTAAAGAAGAGAAGTCTTCGTTAATTGGAGATTTCCAATTCTAATTTTGCCCCATTCATTTTCCATCATAATGAATAAAAATGACTTCCATATCTACTACCACTAGAACTGGTCATCACCTGGTTTGAGGTGTCCAATTCTCTAAAGGTTTCACTTATCTGAGTGAATAAGATGCCATGATATAAAGTCATACAATTGTAAGAGGAGCATGTGTTTTTAAGAGGATGTCAATTTCCCAGTGAGCACATTTTATTTCTAGGCAAAAATAGGCATTTGTGTAACTATCCACATGTTCCATCTTACAAGACCATTATTCTTGCTCAGCAAGCATGGAATTTCTATGTTTTTACAGAACCAGATTTCTCCTCAAACATTGATTCTGAAACCTGCATAACCATCAGGGCACACATATTCCTAATATTAACCAGGAATCGCTCTGTGTCATACAAAGTTATGAAATACATCATAAGGCATGATCTACTTGGTAAATGCCAAGAGCATTTCACATTTCATTACTACAAAATATATATATATATATATATATATATATATATATATATATATATATAATGACCCACTTAAAAACACAAAGTTGGGCTCAGGTCCATTAAGAGAAAACAAACACAAACAAATACAGTTCAGCAAATATCTCTTAATATACCTTAGTATCTCTCGGAATGGATTCTTCACTGAAATGGTTAATGCCTTTACTTTCAAAATGGAACGATGAAGTTTCATTTTTTCAGTGGAATTCACTTAATTTGCAAGGACCAAACAGATTTAAAATAATTCAATCATTCCTTTATGTGACTTTGTATATAACACATATAGAACAGTGCAGTAAATACCTACCCAGCCTGATGGTATAAATGTATTTTTAAGTGGTTGGAAGCTTCAGTGTAAAGCTCATTAACCTCAAACCTCATGAATAACTAGACTCAATTCCCTAACACATTCTGTATTATAAAACCTTTAAATGTGTGGGGTACACCAAGGAATAGAAGACAGATTGGGGCTTTTTACCTCTACAAGAATTATGAAATCTTAAAGCACCCTAGGATTGTCCTTTCCTCCTCTCATTTGAGAAGACAGAAGTGGAGTCAATCTTGTCTTATGTAGTATTTTAGAATTAATTTTTTTTTTTTAGAATTATTCTTAAAGTCATTTGATGTAAACAGCTCCATATGACACAAATACAGAAACACTTTTGGTCATAATTTAATACTATTTCCACAATACTTAATGCCTGAATAAAAACATCCTTGTCATGTTCCCAGTTCTAAAATATCAGTGTTCTCTCTGATGATGACTTCTGTTTTATTTTTATTTACTTAAGTGCTATTATGATTTTCCCCTCACAGTTTCACCTGTTACCTAATTCTCTCACTGCTTTCCTCAGTCTTTCATCTGTTTACCTTATTGCCCTATTACTTTAGGCAAGTACTAGAGCTGTACAGGCCACTCTCCCTGCAAACCCAACTCTGGTCATTCATCCTTTGATAAAGCAAGGGCAGAATACACCATTTTCTCACCATTATTACTGTTTAGGCCTCTTAAAAATTTGGCAGTATGTTTCAATTATTTTGTTAGTCACCCTTCCTATCAAATTCCATTGTTTAAAAGGTGAGTCCCAATGTCACAATACTTACCATGCTTACTTATTAATAAGTATCACACCTACTTACTAATTTATTCCTTCAACCATCCATCTTAACATCCATCCATTTATTTAAACTACATGGAGTATAGGGCCGGAGAGATGCAAGGAACTTGCTGCAGCGTAGCACAAAATTAAGGAGGAAGAACAAATCATGATAGTGTAATAAAAGTTCTAGAATTTAGGGCGCCTGGGTGGCTCAGTGGGTTAGGCCGCTGCCTTCAGCTCAGGTCATGATCTCAGGGTTCTGGGATCGAGTCCTGCATCGGGCTCTCTGCTCGGCAGGGAGCCTGCTTCCGCCTCACTCTCTCTCTGCCTGTCTCTCTGCCTCCTTGTGATCTCTCTCTGTCAAATAAATAAATAAACTCTTAAAAAAAAAAAGTTCTAGAATTTAGATATGGCTAGAACATAGTGAATCACAGAGAAAAAGTGAGATCACCCATTCACCTTCTGTTTTATAACATCTTTCTCTAAATAAAATTCTTTAAAATATATTTCTTTCTTTGAATAAAAAAGGACTATCCCAACCGAATTTCTACATGTAACTCACTACTTTCAGAGCTTTTGACATCAATTTATTCATAAATGTAGAGAAAAGGGAAGAAGAGAAACTGATAAGAAATGAATAAATGACCACTATATGGTAAGAGTGGATTCAAGACTGATCTTGTAGAAAGCTAGCTGCTTGGTGGAGGGCAGCGGGGAGGATGGGAAGTTACTGAAACCCTGGTCCAAAATATTTCTTCTTTACCTACTTATTCTGTTACTATTTCTAAAGGCTCATCCATATTTATCTCGCCCTGAGAACAGTTATTTTAAAAATGGATGCAAATTTTAACATGGTTAATTTCCCATCATCTCTACTTCATTTGGCCTCAGTCTAGATATACCCATATTTCTTTAAAGTATTAACTTCAAATTACTTCGATTATAAAAGTGGCACATGTTCATACTGTATAATAAATACAATGGGCATAAAGGAGAAAACAAAAAATAGTCAACTGCACCATTAAAAAGGAATCATTGTGAATGTTTTAGTTGTACCAGGATAGATATTAAAATTTTGCCAATACTTTTAATATTGTCTGTCCCAGGTGTGGTATATACTACATGCTCAAAATATTAGCAAATTTTTTTGTTATAATTATTCAGGTATACATACATATTCACTCAACATTTTGTAGGAATTTTCTGTCAAAATACGATTTTTAACAGATGTAGTCATGGAGTCACTGAAGACATGGCTTTTCATCAGAGAATCCTATGTTGAAGTGTCTGCTGGTTCTGCTATTTACTGCTTGTGGGAGATTTTGCATGGTTTCCTCATTTAAAGTTGTGGATAATATTGTGTATCTTTCAAAACTTTTTTTATGGTTAGAGATCTTGGGTGCAAGGTATCATAATAAATATCAAATAAATAATAATATTTGTTTCCAGTGTTCCTGCTATGATAGCTACAATGAATATGTTCATGTATATTGCTTTTTAGTACTTTTGAATTATTTCCTTGGGAATGAGTCCCATAAGTAGGATTACTGAGTAAAAGCTTATAAAAAAAGTTATGTTCTTTATATTTACTGCTATGTTGTTTTCCAATAAGTTTCAACCAATATATAATGTAATAAGCAAAGCACTTCATATATTTAAAGAATGTTCCCATACCTACTTCATTCAAATCCACTTCCTTTGCTCATCAGTTAAAAAGGGGAGAATCTGGGATGGATTTTATTGCAGGAATTCCAAACCACTGGGAATTGAACAGATGCTGCTAACTCATTTTACATTTGGGAGACCACCAGTCAGCCGTGCTCAATAACAGCTTTCAAAAACATCTGGATTTAAACTTACAGCCTAAACATGACAGGTTAAATAGTAAATAGTTATAAAATAGCTTAATGTCTTGATTCTCAAAAATCTGAATTCACTGAGATTTTTATAATTTTTAGATGATAGAAAAATTGCAAATAATGTAACCATTAAGACTCACATAAACTATACAGTAAATCATTTTGGTATTACGGACATCTGGTCGATGTGGAGTTTGGGAAGGCTCAGAGGATTTTTACAAATAATGTTTTGAAGGTAAGAAAAATCCTTACTAATAACTATTTTACTCAAAGGAGCACAAAGATATATGCAGTCTTCAAGTTATATTTATTGAATCTTAGTTCATGTGAACATGAAATGCTTATAAGAATAGAGAAAGGTAGAAAAAATTTTGGCTTAAAAACCAACACTTATAACATTCTACCCATATCATGAGCCTTACTGAAATGCTAGCTTCTGGAAGACAGAGTTCATGTCTAATGTATTGTTCTTCAAGGATTACCATAGTAATAAGTACCACAGTAAACCCTTGCATGTATGTCTATGGAAATGGGGCTATTCCAGTTACTATTCTTGCATTTATTTATTACCCCCAATTGAGTGGCTTAGAAGAACTATGCCATTATGCTCATTAGGCTCAGAAACTCTGTGGGACAGGATTTCAGATAAGGCACACTGGGAATGTGCTGTTTCTGCTCCATGATGCCTGGGACTTTAACTCAACATATGGACATAATGTAAGTGAATGGGGGTTGGAATCATCTGAAGGCTCATTCACTCATTGTCTATAGCCTGAGCTGAAATGACTCAAAAATGGGGATTTGTTAACCAGCGCACCTACACATGGACTCTCTTTGGGGCTTCACTTCCTCATAACATGGTGACCTCAAGGTAGATAGACTTCTAATATGGCAGCTCAGGGCTCCAAGCATGAGTACTATAACGAACAACATGGAAACTTAATTGCCTTTTATGACTCAGCCAGATTCAAAGAGAAGGAAATTCTTTATGGCATAATGACATACAGACACAATACTATTTATGACATAATACTATATATACACATAATGCTATTATAATCCTCTTTGGAAAATACAACCAAAAATTACCCTCTAGTCTTGTTTTAACTTTAAGTTCTACTCTTTCAACCATGTTAAATTTAAAAATTGTATTTTCTATGCATAGTTTTAGTACCCAAGCATGGTGGGGATTTTTTTTTTTTGTTTCTAATTTAAAAACTGTATGTGATTTTTTCAAACAATACCTTCCTAAAAGATTCTGATATACCCCACTGGGTGGACAGGTGGAACTGGTATTGTCTTCCTGATAGAAAACTACCTCCCTCTCATTGATTTCTTAATTGCCCAGTAATCAGAAAAGAACCAAGCACACATTAATCTCCTTTCTACTGAGGATATTTAGTATTTGAACAGAATAGAAATTCTCAAAATAATTGGTGAATTATTTGAGTGTAAGCAGTTTAATAGCCTTTTAGAGTTTATTTGAATTTTTCAGTTGTCTCTGATAAGATTTGGCCAGTTCGATACAGTGGAAGGCATTTCAAAATAGTAGAAGAATATATAGGGATATTTTATATTTAAGATAATTAATTCCCATACTGACCTTTTCCCCTATAAACTATTTAATTTGTAAACTCCAAGTATGTAATCTTCAGTCCCATATGAAACATGATGATCACAAAATAAAGAATTTCTCTTTCTGACATGGAGACCTCTCAGCTCCTATACACACTCACTCCTCAGTTAAGAGCTTTGTTGAATGCTGAGCATGGGACTTCCACTTCCACTTTCAACTTTAATCATTTATTTGAATCAAAGTCTTCTTAAGTTCATTAGTTTATCTTCACTGTCAGTAAGAGATAATAACAGTTCTACCTTCACAGTGTTTATTAATTTTCTGTTCTTTTTTTTTTCTAAACATGTACCTGGGATCAATGCTTACTTTTATATACTGAACAACCAAACTAAAATAGACATATATGACAGATGGTCATTTTCTCCAAAGTATTACAAACAGGACCTAACTCATTAATATTGAAGTCTTAAACAATCTCCTTTATTGACTATATTTTATTCCTATTTGGTCTTTTTTTTTTTTTTTTTAAGGTTTATTTATTTGACAGAGAAAGACACAGCAAGAGAGGGAATACAAGCGGGGCGGGGAGAAAGAGAAGGAGAAGCAGGCTTCCCGCTGAGCAGGGAGACCAATGCAGGGCTCAATGCAAGGCTTAGTGCAGGGCTTCATGTGAGGACCCTGGGACTGTGACCTGAGCAGAAGGCAGGTGCTTAATCAGCTGAGCCAAGGGAGACTGCCCTCTGCCTGCTGCTCCCCCTCCTTAGGTGCTCTCTCTCTCTGACAAATAAATAAAATAAATAAAATAAAATACCTGTATACTCATACCTGGGTAACATCAATGTAGGCCGTTTGTGTAAGCAAATCACTTATTTGGGGAAAAAAATGTAAAAACAACAATTAGTTATTTGTATCTGACATATATTTAGATTTAAATAAAATTTTGTATCTGGTCAAGAATAGTGCTAGCAAGTAATTTTCCTAAGAACAACTTTCTTAAAGCAATTCTTATACATGTTTGGCAAATTATTCCCATCTCTAAAGAAGGTTATTTATTCTGAGTATATTCTCCAAAAACTTAGAGGAAAACATTCATTTGAACCTCTCCTACTCTGTTGATTAAAATTTGTTTTAAGGCGCCTGGGTGGCTCAGTGGTTAAGCCGCTGCCTTCGGCTCAGGTCATGATCTCAGGGTCTTGGGATCGAGTCCCGCATCGGGCTCTCTGCTCAGCAGGGAGCCTGCTTCCTCCTCTCTCTCTCTCTGCCTGCCTCTCTGCCTACTTGTGATTTCTCTCTGTCAAATAAATAAATAAAATCTTAAAATTTGTTTTAAATTTGTGAAGGAAAAGTGAAACACTCATGAACAATAAAGAATTTTAGATTTAGCTACTCAGGATGGCTGGGTTCAGATTCTACATTTGTCTCAAAGTAAATGCATAATCTTTTAAAAATCATTTTATTTCCTTGGCACTCTGTTGATCCACAAAATGGATATGATAATACTTACTATTTATAAAAATGTGCTTATCTGTTTGGATGATGATACTGCTTAATGAAGGTAAACTTATTTATAGTCTATTTGTTACTAAGCACCTTTCTTAAAATAGGATGTCATTTTCATACTTGTTTTGCTGACAGATTATCTGATATCCATTGTCCTCTTTACAGATAAATTGATTAATTCCATAAACAAAACAAGAGTAGTTTCATTGGCAGGAAATATGATTGCACTAAATGGATGAGATAAATCACATCCTTATCATGTGTCCACATAAAGTACAAACTATACCAGTAAATATAGGAGGTCAATTCCCAACTTCTATTAATATTTATTTGGTATTTTGTCAAAGAACTTTTTTGTGTCTTTTCTTTTCTCTATTCTTTTTTTTTTTTTTTTTTTTTTTTTTTTTTTTTAGTCAGCTACCCCTGAGAGGAAATGAAAAGTATCAGACATGGTAGATATCATAAAGAAACCCTTAAAATTAAGATAGTTGTACTCCTTAATAATTTCCTGCACATTGAGAGAAGGTCCTGGTTACTCAGCATTAACACTAATGTTTCAGACCATTTCACTGACTGAAAGTTGCCCCTAAATAATCTGAGCACCATGGCATGCATTTATTTATGTTTATATCCTACGGGTAGCTATGGGGCACCTAGAACATTGATTTGCCACAGGCTGAATCAACATTCTAAGGAAAACTCAGGTCAAGCAAGTAGATACACATTTTTTTTTCCTTCCTTAATGTGTTTTAATCCATCCTACTACATGAAGGTGGATGAAAAGCATGCCTGAATTCTATTTTGCTCCCATTCTGTTTTTTCTTTTCTTTTTTCTTTTCCTTTTTTTAATATTTAAATTCAGTTAGCCAACATATAGTACATCATTAGTTTCAGATAAAGAGTTCAGTAAGTAACTCATCAGTTGCATATAACACCCAATGCTCATGACATCACATGCCCTCTTTAATGCCTATCACCCAGTTACACCCCCCCCTTCCAGCTCCCCTCCAACAACCATGTTTGTTTCCTATACTTAAGAGTCTCTCGTAGTTTTTCTCCCTCTCTAATGATTTCCCATCCAGTTTTCCCTCCCCTCTCCTAGGATCCACTGCGATGCTTCTTATATCCCACACATGAGGGAAACCCTATGATAACTGTCTTTCTCTGACTGACTTATTTCACTCAGCATATACTCTCAGGTTCCATTCACATCTATGTAAATGGTAAGTAGTCATCCTTTCTGATGGCTGAGTAATATTCTATTGTATATATGTACGATATCTTCTTTTGTTTTTTTAAAGATTTTATTTAATTATTTGACAGAGAGAGAGAGAGAGATCACAAGTAGGCAGAGAGGGGGAAGCAGGCTCACTGCTGAGCAGAGAGCCCGATGCAGGGCTTGATCCCAGGACCCTGAGATCATGACCTGAGCCGAAGGCAGAGGCTTAACCCACTGAGCCACCCAGGCGCCCCAATGCACCATATCTTCTTTATCCATTCATCTGTTGATTGATAGCTGAGCTCTTTCCACAGTTTGGCTATTGTGAACATTGCTGCTATAAATATTGGGATGCAAGTGCCCCTTTGGATCACTACACTTATAGTAGTGCATTAATTGCTTTTGGTAGCTCTATTTTCAATTTCTTGAGGAACCTCCATACTGTTTTCCAGAGT
This sequence comes from Mustela lutreola, assembly GCF_030435805.1. Classification (NCBI taxonomy): domain Eukaryota; kingdom Metazoa; phylum Chordata; class Mammalia; order Carnivora; family Mustelidae; genus Mustela; species Mustela lutreola. The sequence goes on along the minus strand of NC_081292.1, from coordinate 30,700,783 downwards.
GCCTGTACCAGCTTGCATTCCCACCAGTACTGTTAAGAGAGTTCCACTCTCTCCACATCCTTGTAGACATTTGTTGTTTCCTGACTTGTTAAGTTTAGCCATTCTAACAGGTGTGAGGTGGCATCTCATTGTGGTTTTGATTTGTATTTCTCTGATGCCAAGTGATGTGGAGCATTTTTTTCATGTGTCTGTTGGCCATTTGGATGTCTTCTTTGAAGAAATGGCTGTTCACATCTTTTGCCCATTTCTTGACTGGATTATTTGTTTTTTGGGTGTCAAGTTTTATAAGTTCTTTATATACTTTGGATAGTAGCCCTTTATCCGATATATCATTTGCAAATATCTTCTTCCATTCCATAGGCTGCCTTTTAGTTTTGTTGACTCTTTCCTTTGGTGTGAGGAAGCTTTTTATTTTAATGAAATCCCAACAGTTAACTTCTGCTTTTGTTTCCCTTGCCTTTGGAGAAATGTATATCAATAAGTTGCTGTGGCCAAGGTCAAAGAGGTTGTTGCCTGTGTTCTCCATTAAAATTCTGATGGCTTCCCGGCTTCCAGTTAGGTCTTTCATCCATTTTGAGTTTATATTTGGTATAAATGATATAAGAAAATGGTCCAGTTTCATTCTTCTACATGTGGCTGTCCAATTTTCCCAACACCATTTACTGAAGAAAACCGTCCTTTTCCATTGGATATTCTTACCTGCTTTTGTCGAAGATGAGTTGACCATAGAGGTTAGGGTGCATTCTGGGGTATAAATTCTGTTCCATTGATCTGTGTGCCTTCTTCTGTGCCAGTAACACACTATCTTGAGGATTATAGCTTTATAATATAGCTTGAAGTCTGGCATTCTGATGCCATCAGCTTTGGTTTTCTTTTTCAACACTCCTCTTATTTGTTTGTTTTTTTTTTTCTGGTTCATATAAATTTTAGGATTATTTATTCCAGTTCTGTGAAAAATGTCAATGGTATTTTGATAGGAATTGCAATGAATGTGTAGATTGCTCTGAATAGCATAGATATTTTAACAATATTTATTCCTCCAATCCATAAGCATGGAATGTTTTCCCATTTCTTTGTGTCTTCCTCAATATCTTTCAGAAGTATTCTGCAGTTTTTAAAGTGCAGATGCTTTACCTCTTTGGTTAGGTTTACTCCTAGGTATTTTATGGGTTTTGGTGCCACTGTCAATGGGATTGATTCCTTAATTTTCTCTTTCTTCTGTCTCATTGTTTGCATATGGAAATGCAATGGATTTCGTGCACTGATTTTTATATCCTGTCACTTGGCTGAATTCCTGTATGCATTCTAACAATTTTGGAGTGAAGTCTTTTGGGTATTCCACATAAAGGGACAAGTCATCTGTGAAGAGTGAGAGTTTGACTTTTTCTTTGCTAATCTGAATGCCTTTTTTTCTTTTTGTTGTCTGATTGCTGAAGTTAGGATTTCTAGTACTATGCTAAACAACAGTGGTTAGAGTGTACATACCTGTTGTATTCCTGACCTTAGGCAAAAAGCTCTGTTTTTCCCTAATATTCACTGTGGGCTTTTCATATATAGCTTTTATGATATTGATGTCTGTTCCCTCTATCCCTACACTTTGGAGAATTTTAAACCAGAAAGGATGTTGCACTTTGTCAAATGCTTTTTCTGAATCAATTGAGAGGGTCATATGGTTCTTGTCCATATGTCCAATATGATGTATCACATTGACTGATTTGTGAATATTGAACCATCCCTGCAGTCCAGGAATAAGTCCCACATGATCATGCTGAATAATCCTTCTAATGTACTGTTGGATTCTATTGGCTAGTGTCTTTGTGAGAATTTTGGTATCCATGTTCATCAGGGGTATTGTTCAGTAATTCTCCTTTTTGGTGGAGTCTTTGTCTAGTTTTGGGATCAAGGTAATGCTGGCCTCATAAAATGAGTTTGGAAGTTTTCCATTTCTATATTTTAGCTTCAGAAGAATAGGTATTATTTCTTCTTTAAATGTTTGGTAAAATTCCCCTGAGAAGCCATCCGGCCCTGATGTCTTGTTTGTTGGGAAATATCTGATTATTGTTTCAATTTCCTCACTGGCTATGGGTCTGTTCACATTTTCTATATTTTCTAGTTTCAGTTTTGATAGTTTGTAAGTTTCTAGGAATGCATCCATTTCTTCCAGATTGCCTAATTTGTTGCCATACAGTTGCTCATGATATGCTCTTAAAATTGTTTGTATTTCCTTGGTTTTGGTCATGATCTCTCCTCTTTCATTCATGATTTTATTAATTTGAGTCCTGTCTCTTTTCTTTTTTGATAAGTCTGGTTCGGGGCTTATTTTTTCAAAGAACCAGCTTCTAATTTCATTGATCTTTTCTACTGTTCATGTGGTTTCTATTTCATTAATTTCTGCTATATCATTATTATTTCTCTTCTCATGCTTGGTTTAGGTTTTACTTGCTGTTCTTTCTCCAGTTCCTTAAGATGTAAGGTTAGCTTGTGTATTTGAGACTTTTCGAATTTTTTGAGGAAGTCTACATACTTCTCTCTTAGGGCCACCTTTGCTGCATCCCAAAGATTTTGAACTGTTGTGTTTTCATTTTCATTTGTTTCCATGATTTTTTTTTCTTATTCTTTAATTTCTTGGTTAGGCCATTCATTCTTTAGTAGGATGCTCTTTGGCCTCCATGTATTTGAGTTCTTTCCAAATTTCCTCTTGTTTTGAGTTCCAGTTTTAAAGAAGTATGGTCCAAAAACATGCAGGAAATGAACCTAATCTTTTGGTACCTGTTGAGACCTGAATTGTGAACAGTATATGATCTATTCTGGAGACTGTTTCAGGTGCACTTAAGAAGAATGTCTATTCTTTTGCTTTAGGATGGAATGCTCTATAGCTATATGTGAAATCTATCTGGTCCAGTGCGTCATTCAAAACCCTTATTTCCTTGTTGATCATCTGCTTAGATGATCTGTCCATTGCTGTGAGTGGGGTGTTCAAGTTCTTTTCTATTATGGTATTATCATCAATGCATTTCTTTAATTTCATTATCAATTAGTTTATATAATTGGCTGCTCCCATTTTAGATACTTATAATTGTTAGATCTTCTTGTTGGATGAACCCTTAAAGAATGACATAGTGTCCCTCTTCATCCCTTACTGCAGTCTTTGGTTTAAAATCTAATTTGTCTGATATAAGGATTGTTACACCAGCTTTCTTTTGATGTCCATTAGTAGGATAAATTATTCTCCACCCCCTCACTTGCAATCTGGAGGTGTCTTTGGGTCTAAAGTGAGTCTCTTGCAGACAGCATATGGATGGGTCTTGCTTTTTTATGCAGTCTGATACCCTGTGTCCTTTGATTGGAGTACTTAGCCCATTTACATTTATAGTACTTATTGAAAGATATGAATTTAGTGCCATTGTATTAACCGTAAAGTCCCTTTTCTGTAAATTGTCTATGTTTCTTTCTGGTCTATGTTACTTCTGGGCTCTCTCTTAGTTTACAGGATCCCCTTTAATATGTTTTGCAGGGCTAGTTTAGTGATCACAAATTCTTTTAGTTTTTGTTTGTTCTGGAAGCTCTTTATTTCTCTTTCCATTCTGAATGAAAGAATGCTCTATAAACTACTCTTGGCTGTGTGCTTTTCTCATTAAGTGCACTGAATATATCATGCCAGCCCTTTCTGACCTGCCAGGTCTCTCTGGATAAGTCTGCTGCCAGCCTAATGTTCCTACCCTTGTAGGTTAAAGAGTCCTTGTCTAGAACTCCTTTCAGCATTTTCTCTTTATCTCTGAAATTTGTAAGCTTCACTATTATACGTGAGGGTGTTCTTCCACGTTTATTGACTTTGAAGGGGGTTCTACCTCCTGGACTTGAATCCTTGTTTCCTTCCTCAGATTAGGTAACTTCTCAGGTATGACTTGCTCAAATATACCTTCTCCCCACCCTTTCTTCTTCTTCTGGGACCCCAATAATTGTACTATTGCTTTTACTTTATGGTATCACTGATTTCTCAAAGCCTCTCTACATTGTCCATTAGTCATTTTTCTCTTTTCCTCAGCTTCCTTCCTTTCCATCATTTTGTCTTCTATGTCACTGACTCTCTCTTCTGCATCATTTACCCTAACTGTTAGAGTATCCATTTTAGACCACATCTCAGTTAAAGCATTTTTAATTTTGGCGTGATCAAATTTTATTTCTGCACTAAGAGATTCTCTAGTGCCCTTTATGTTTTCAATCCCAGCTAGTAACTTTATAATCACTGGAATCGATAATGCAGGAATTCTCCTAAATTCCAGCTCTGAAATTTTACTTATGTTCATATCAATTCTGTGGCAGAGAGTATTACCTCTGGCTCTGTTGTTTGTTGTAAATTCTTCCTTCTAGTCATTTTTCCCTGAGAAGAATGGATGAACAAGAAGACAAAATAAAAAATATCAACCACGACTCAAGGAAATACATATTAGACAAATCCAAAGAGTTTAGAAACCAAAAAATAAAAGGAAAAGAAAAAAAAAGTGTGTGTGTGGCGGAGGGTAGAATATAATCTTACAGGCAAACAGGGTGATCCACTTGGTCCTGGGTATATTTTGGTCTATTTGTTAGAAGACACTAAATCCCAAAATTTTAAAGAAAGCAAATCTTATATATACACATATTATATATATATAACATATATATATATAAAAATATACAAAAATAAAATTGAATACAGTGAGACGAAGCAAAAAATGAAGAATGTATCTATAAAATGTATATGTAAAAATGAAAATTAAAAGACTTAAAAATAAAGAGTTGATAAAATAAACTAGATAAGAAGGAAAAAAATTTAAAAAGAAAAAAAAATTTACTGAAAGATCAAAGACTTGTGAAAAAACCCTCTAATTCTATACACTATTTTCCCTTAACACAGGAGTTTTTCAGTTCTGAGTTAGGTGTGTGGGTTTTATTTTTTCTGATCATTGGGCTCCTGCTCAGGGATTGTTTACCTAATCATGAACACACCTGTGCCACTCCTTCTGAGGAAAGGAGCCAGATCTCGCAGCAGCTGTCCCTTGCTGGGCCCCTACTTGGAGAGCAATCACCAGATCCTGCAGGGGTTCACAGTTTATGGCAATACCTAGCTGAGAGCCGACTCTTAGGCCTACTGATTTTAGCTGGCTTCCCTGATCTAATGCTTGGGAACTCTGCCACATTCAGGGACGCCTGTTCTTCCTGTGACCCTGAGGATCTGAGGCCACACTGTCCCACCTAGAGTTCTCCCCAGCTTCACCACCTGAGCACCTTTCAGGCAGGGACATCCCTCATAAAAGCAGACATCTAAAAGTTCTGGGATTTTGCACTCTGGGATATATCACTTTCTGATAGGGAGCTTATGGAGTCTCCTTTGTGGTTTATCTTCCAATATATCCCCTCAGATTCATGAGGTTTTTTTTTTGTAGAACTGCAGCAATTTTTTGCCTAGAATTGAGGTTAAATTCACAGGTGTGCAGAATGATTTGACAAGTATCTAGCTGAATTCAAGGGACCAGACGAAATGAGGGTCCCCTAGTTTTCTTCCATCATCCCTCCCTCTGCCCCCATCCTATTTTGTCCTCTCTCAAAGTTCTTTGGGACTCCATGAAAAAGAATGGCCAAAGGGAAGTTAGGGTAGCCTGGAGTCTTTCTATCTCATATGGTTGGTCATTATGGGCTATAAAAGCTACAACCCTCAAAGCCCAGGCATCTGAGTGGTTAGGCCTCCAAGATTAGGAATAAAAGTGGAGAACCATCACAATTCTCTGCAAGTAGCAGTATTTTGGCATTGGATCAAAATACCAGAAATATTTTAATTAATAGGGACAATGATAAATAAAATAGGAAGTGAGATAAGAGGTAATTGCCTGAGAAAACAAGGCCTTTCTTCTCATTTTTACAACTCTCTGGAATGACCCACAAAAGAAAGTGCATGCAAATAATATTTTAAGTTCCAGGATGTGCTTTTGCTTTTCCAAGAAGGAGTGCTCACAGATAAATCTAAGAGGGAGGTCATTAAATTGAATGGGAGATATTTAGAATAGGCGGCTTCACCCCATGTAAAGCAACTGTAAGCCTTTCTTTGTGTTTTAAAACTTTTTAGATAAATAGTCAGATTCAATTAAGCTCTGCAACTTCAAGAGATGGTTCTTCTAAGGAGAGAGGCAGGAAGGACTACAGACATGGGATTCCTGATCTGCTAACAGACCTGTGGGAGGGCAGAGAGAATTAGGCTATTGTGCTTCAATCAGCAGCATCACTCCATGTCACAGTAAATTTAACCATGGAGCTTTAGAATTAGGATGTAGACAAATGATTGAAATAGTACTTGAGAAAGTGGCCAACACATTTAGTATGAAAGAATTAAGGGCTTAGGTGCAAAGAATACTACAGAAAAATATTTTAAAACAGACTTAAGTTTTGAAAAAAGATTGACAAGAGGAGACAGTAAAAGTTGCCATAGCTAATCCCATAGTGTTCAGAGCATAGGTCATGGAGCCAAACTGCCTGGATCTGCATGCAGGCTCCACCCCTTATTTACCAAGTGATCCTGGGCAAGTTACTTCCCCTCTCTGTGCCTCAACTTCCTAATTTGATATATGGGAAAATGATAAAACTGTCTACCTCACAATGGCTTTCGAAAGTATTTGATAGATTAATACATGTAAAGTGCTTTCAAATGGCCTGATAGTTGGTAAAAGTATTCAACATTTAACTTTTACTAAAATGCAGAACTACCCCCAAGGAATAACTAATATTTACTTAACATTTACTATGTTAGATAACTTATACAAAGTAATTTATGTGAATCATCTTTACTCTTCGCAATCACCCTATAAGGAATCATTAGCTCGTTATCTGACTGGTAATAAAAGTGAGGCACAGAGAAGTTAAGGAAATTGCCCAAGGTCACACAGCAAGGAAGTGGTATTTTTCAAGATTCAAATCCAGCCAGTCTGGCTTTAAATACAGCACACTTCAACCCTGAGTAACTGTCTGTCTGACATAGAAAACAGTGGACACAAGCAATGCATTTACTATCTATTTCAGTGGGTTTAGACTACTCAACAACAGGGGCTGTAGTGCATTCATCACTGTCTCCCAGTACCTAGCAGGGTACTTTGTGAATATTTGATTTGATCACTAGCTAACTAGCTGCCTTTACTTTGTTAATGGCAGGTGCTTAGTTCCATGACTCACAACGGTCTGCTAAAATCCCATGACTGAACTCACTGCCATCTCTTATGGAGTAGTCCTCCAAACACTGCTATTGTCCCATCACCCCTTTAGAGTGTCCCCTGCCCCAATGAAAGGACAGTCACCACTGGTCACCTTGTTCATTTGCTCTCCCTTATGCCCATCCTCTGTCTTGTGCTTCCACTCCATGGTCACTGATACAAGGAGGATCACATTGAACTTAACTGAAAATAATACCAGAGGACAGAAGAGCAACGAAAAGGGGAGGCAGGCCAGGAATGAGTTCCTTTGAGCCCTTTTGTCTTTCTTGCTCTAAGGACTGCCTCACCATGTTTCTTTTATGGTATTCAAGTCTCAGAAGTCTCCCACTACAGAATGGGGAATAGTTTTACAAAAAAGCAGGCCAGGGGCACCTGGGTGGCACAGTTGTGAAGCGTCTGCCTTTGGCTCAAGTCATGATTCCAGGGTCCTGGGACTGAGCACTGCATCCAGCTCCCTGCTCAGCGGGAAGCCTGCTTCTCCCTCTCACACTCCCCTTGCTTGTGTTCCCTCTCTCGCTGTTGTCTCTCTCTGTTAAATAAATAAATAAATAGAATCTTTAAAAAAAGAAAAAAGAAAAGAAAAAAGGCCATTGAGAAGTCAGAAAAAATATATAAGGACTAACATAATAAGAGAGTTATTATTCATTCAAATAAGGCTTCACTTTGGGGCCCTCAGTATATCAAACAGCCATGTAATATTCATCTCCTAAAGAAAAAAAAAAACCTCCACAGAACTAATAGAATTGAAGGTGTTGCCTACATGTAATTGTCCTCTTTCAGCACATTGTGATACACTGCAGCTTAGGTGTGTTTGGAAAGTGGATTCAAGTTTGGTTTTATCTAGTCTTATCTAAAGTAACCTTTGCAGTCAGGATAAATGTCTTAAAAAATACTAAAAGATCTTATTAATAAAATATTAATAATAAAAAATCTTATTAATAAAATTAATTTTATTAATATTTCAGCACAAATGAATAAGAAAATGGCAATTCTAACATTCCTATTCCTCGAATCATATTCTAGAAGCAAAAACAAAGACAAGGTAAGTAGACTGAAAAAGAGTCACTAAAAATTTTGGAAATATGTAAATGCCTACTTAAAATTCCAGTTTCCTGGGATGGCTGAGTGGCAGCATCAATTAAAGCATCCAACTCCTGGTTTTGGTTCAGGTTGTGATCTCAGGGTCATGAGATGGATCCCCGTATCAATCTCCATTCTCAAAATGAAGTCTGCTTGAGATTCTCCCTTCTTCTCCCACTGCCCCTCCCATGAATTCTGTTCTAAGTGAATATGGTAGCTTGAGATATTGGGTAATATCAATGTAATTCATACTCCTAAATTTAAAGAAATAGAAACTATCATGCAATTGGATAATTTAGAAAATAGGTCTCAGTTACACAATTTCCCACTAATTGTCCAAGAGCTGTCTATTATCTTAACATATTTTGGTCATGTTAAGTTTGGGTGGGCCTCTACATTCTGAGAGTCTAGAAAAACCTGTACTTTTGTAACTTACACATTAACATTCTTGAACTACTATATATATGGCAGATTTGGACATTTTTACATCAACTTGCAAAAAATATTTAAACTAGTAAGCATTTTGATTCTTCCTATCTGCCAGGAGATAGGTTTTGACAACTTAACCTAGTAAATGTTTGATTATTTGAAAGTTTTGCTGCAACCATTCTGAAACTATATTCTTTTGAATATACTGGGTCCCCTGAGGACTGCCTCTGGAACAGGGGTCCTGGCAGCACCCCTCTCTAGTTCTCTAGCCCTTGCATTTGCATCTACATTATATATTAAGTTTCTACCTAATAATTTGCTTGGAAATAGGGTTTCATTGCTAAGAAATATTTAGACTTCATCAGTTCATGTGTTCAAATATATTAAACTTTCACCATATTAACATTTTAAAGTTATATTCAACTTATTCAATAATTCATTTATTCAATAAATACTAAAACTACTGCTTATTATAGCTCTGTTATTATTTAAGAACCTAGTAAAACTGAAAAACGAAGAGTAGTTTTAGTAATAAAGATAAAATTTAGTAATAAATTTTATTTAGTAATAAAGATAAAATTCTCATGTCTTCTATCTGTGTACTTGAGATAAGGTAGATGCAAGGTCTGCTGGTTACAGCAAATCTTTAGCTTTCATAAATAGCTACTCGTTTTTAATCTAGTCAATACGTATTAATAGTGAGGACAAGAACAGTGTTAAAATGTTTTACAAAATCTTGGGACTATCTCTAACGGTTTGGAAATGAAATATAATTTAAAGTTTTAAAATATCTATTCATTCTCTGGGAAAGGAAACCCTCTAATAATCTTTAGGGTCTAGTACTTAGACCCTGGTAGACCCTGGTATGATTCAACTCATTCAGCTTTCACGATCCTAGTGAGTTAAGCTACACATGTAACTAAATTTTAAAATATATTATCTTTCAAAATTATAATCAACAATTCCACAGAAATATACAGTAAGCTTACCTATTTGATACCAGTGAGTTTGATGACTTACTTTGTATATATACCTGTTTCAAGATATTCACATCTTACCTTCATTATACTAATATTTCAGTTACTGATTTTCTTTAGATACAGCTTGATACTTACACTAATTTGCATGCTCTTTTTATGTCCAACACAAACTTAGGAACTACATGCCAATGAAGACCTGTAATCCCTAACATGTGGTCATGTAGCACATATTTAGAAGTAACACTTATTACATTGATTTTACTCTATATTCTCCAATATTTCCTGCCAAATATGTACATGTCATTGATTATATTATTAGCTACCAGTAGGGTTATGTGTAGCTTTATATGTTTTACATCACTTTCTCTGTTAAAGATTACCTTTTCAGATGTTTGAAGGAAGAAATCAGATCATTTGGATAGCAAGCTGAGACCAAACAAGCCTGAAAACCTCTCACTCTTAATATTTCTGTGTAAGAATTAAAAAAAATTGTTTAAGCACAAAGTCTCAAAATATAAAGAAAAGGTAATCCATGGAGTGCTTCATTCTTTAGAAATCTCTTTGATAAGGGAGGGGGCATATCTTTTGTACACTCTGTAAAGAGACTTAAACACTAAGAAGCCCTCCTCCCTCAGACCATGGGGCCAGAACCAAAGGGGTTTTGGAACTTCCAAACTTCACAGCAAACGATAATCTTATATTGGAACAAAAGGCAAAGATGACTCAGAAAGTAATTAGATTTGTGCATCTAAGCAAATGGTATTAAGAAAAAAGAAAAGAAGAAAAGAAGACAAAGCCCAGGAAAAGGATGCTAATGTTTCCACACAGAGACAAGGCCATGACAAAATGAAAACAAAACCTCCTTAATTAGCAAATTATAGCATAGGGGCTGATAAACCTCTGCACATTGTGGCTGACCACCCACTTGTTGCTCCTCCCCTCTCATCATCTCCACAAATGAGAATACCTGTAATGTTTATCTCTAAAGCAAATGATAGAAGGAGGAAAGGTTTCTAAATACATTGAACATAAGAGGCTATGCTAAACCACCACTCTATGAAAACAGAATGACTGGTGTTTTGTCAACATTCCTGCTGATGCCACAACCAACAGGTTGCGACAAGTACAAAAAGCAAAGGATCCTGGCACCCAGACTTGGTAAACCCAGAGGCTGATGATCTGTACTGTTAATCAGGTACTTTTCTTTTCCAACATGTATTTGCTTTTGGAATATTTCCCTGTCCACATGAGATGGACAGGGGAAAGAAAAGACATGAAATTTCCCGGCCTGTACTCCTCTAAAATGTCACCTCACAGCATGTCCCCAGTACCAAGCCAAGAAATGGCTTACTCAGGCTCTTAGCCAACTGGCATGAACCCGAAGATTACTTGACCTCCTGGAGGGCGATCTTTTTCCCACACAACAAACCTCACAATTTACCTTGCAACAGTCCCAATATTAATACCATATTACTTCTGTGATATAGAACAGGGATCAGAAAACTTTCTGTAAAGTGCTGGATGTTAAAGTTTAGGATCTGTGGGCCATTCGATCTCTGTTGTAACTCCTCAGTTCTGCCTTTATAGGAAGAAAGCAGCTACAGACAATACATAAACAAATGGATGTTACTCTGTTCAATAAAACTTTATTTACAAACACAGGTGGCTGGCAGTACTTAGCTCAAGGGCCAGAGTTTGCTGATCCTTGATATAGGAAAAGAAACTCAGAAGATTAAGGTTTCTCCTGTTACATAGATAGATAATCCATGGAATACAGCTGAGTCTAATTTTCATATGTATATTTAATTATAGTCCAAATCTACTCATGCAATTCATTCATTTCTCTATTCATTAAAAAAGAAAAAAAAACTGTTCTTATCAATTATGTTCCAGGTACTGTCCCAGAAAAGTAGATCTGCTTTCAAAAATGACAAATAAAATAATACATAAAAACTAGTGAACAAGCCAGGCAAGGAAGGTCTTTACCACATAGAGTGCAACATTTGGGAGAATATATTTTGCAAATATTTACTGAGGTTCTACTGAGTGTCATGCATTCTTCCAGGAGTAAGGTATACTACAGGGAACAAGACAGACAATGACCTCTTACGGCATTTACATTCTCAATAGATGGAAAAAGAATAAATAATGTGACAAACAATAAGCAATAAAAGGTCACATGGTGGTAAGGGCCACAAAAAAATAATACAGTATTATATGACAAAATGTCAGTTAGTAGAATGCAGGAAGGTGGAAGGTAACAGTACTCAAAAAAGACTTCCTGGAAAAATGACTTCCAAGCAAAGACCTGAATAAAAAGAAAAAGCCATCCACGCCAAGCTCTGGAAGAAGAATTTTCCTAGATAATTAAACAGCACATAAAGCCCCTGAGACAGAAATAAGCTGGTCTGGTGGGGAAATAACAAGAAGGCTAATGTCATTTGAGTAATTGGAATAAGGGAAAGGGGATAAATGATGTATCCAGAGAGGAGTCAGGGCAGGGGGCAGATCACCTAGGGCCTCATGGTAAGGAATGCGGATTTTTGTCTCACATAATGAAAAACTGTAGGAAAATTTTAAGGAAAAGAATGATACATTCTTAGTTTAGATTACATTGAACGAATAATTACATGTGAGACAAGTGCTACTGAAAAAGGGCTTAATGTGAAATGGCACAGTCAGGGGTAAAGAAGAGCTGCAATCATCCATGTAAAGGGCCTGCTTGCCCTGGTCCTAACAACCTGAGATCTGCCAGTTGTAGATTGTTTGGGGAGAGGCTTGCTCCTTCCTACAGAGAAATCCAAAAGGTTGTTATAGCTCCAACTGCCCAACTTCTAGGGCCCAGAAAGGTTACTCTGCCTTCTTGGATCTTTTGATTTTAAAATGTAGCAAGCAAAAAAAAAAAACCTAACTATTCGTTGAAAAGCTAATAAGAGGTATTAACTAAAGAGTTCCAATTTGGCATGAAAACCGAGGGTTAATCTCAAATGAACTTGGTAGGGACATTTCTACAACTGGATTTAAAAGGTAATTACTCTTTTAACCTTTCTTGGCAACTGCCGTTCTTTTCTACCTCTATGTATAGATCAAACATGCATTCTATGGTCAAACATGCATATTTTCTTCAAGTTCAGTGACAAGTTTTTAAAAACATACTTATCGATTGCCTGCTCTTTTCACACATTCAGGAAGCCTCTTCTCCCCAATATGTAAAAATAAAACATAGAACATCCTCTCTGCTTTATTTTGCAGGGTCACCAGCCACCAAAACAATGCACTGGTGGGAAATTATTTCCAGTTACTTAAATCCACATATGCACATACTATATGTAAATATGTGTCATTATTGCATGCAGTAACTTGTTACCTACTGGTCTAGAAGTACAAAATTATTTTTCCTCCCAAAGGCACATCTAGCTGACACTCAAGTAATTTAGCATGAAGGATTCAAGCAAATTTTAGCATCTAAAAGCAGTTACAAGGTCTCTTAATTTTCATTATTTCATTCTAGCACCACACAGTTGAGCACTTGATGTCTTTTATTTTTTTTATTATGATGATAACAGAGACATTGTTCAAACGCTCAATAAACATTTCAGGTATATATGGATAAAGAAACATTCATTACACTCAAGGGGACTCATAGTGTAAGTAGAAAAACAGGATTCAAAACAACGAAAATGACAACAACCACATAACATGGAAGTGCAGTACAAACATAATACATGCAGCCTATTATGATAACACCAGAGAGCTCAGCCTGGGAGGGGAAGTGGAATGCATGTATATTTCCTAGAGAAACTGGCAACAAAGCTGACTCTTAAAGAATAAGTAAGTGGACAAGATAGAGTGAATCCAGAACTTCTTGAGATCCTAGATCACTGGCTAAGTACAATCTAGATAATTTTAACAACCACCTACTGTAGACGCAACATCGTTTTGATTAATATCAGGACAGAAGTAATTACAGGATGTAGTACTTTGCTTAAATGATAACTTATAATCTATTTAGGGAGGTAAATTATATATCCAAAATGAACTGTTAATAGTACATGGTAAATTAGAGACTGTAACATGTAGACAATGCATCTATTTGTTCATTCAACAGGTATTTATTGTCTGTCTGCTATGACTATACACTGCTTAAGGCCCTGGGCATATGGCAGCAAACAAACACACAAGGTCACTGGTCTCATGGAGGTCACATTCTAGTGGATATTTATATGGGTTAATATCTGTAATACATGAGTTTTATAAAGATCATCATAATTCTCTGAAACAAAGAATATAAGTAGAGGTTGTTGTTAGTAAAAAAAAAAAAAAAAATGCTGTCAATAGAAACATTTACCCAAGTATTTCAGTAAAACTTTTTCATACTTTAAAATAGTCTGGATGGCAATTCAGAACACATTTTCTACAAATAATCATCAACTCATCAATTTTAGTTAGTGTAAAATATTTACAGTAGACAGACCTTTGTTGTCTGTTACAAGGCATGTTTTTGACTAAATTTATTTATACTTTCAACAACAACGAAAAGACATCATTTGCCAAAGACAAAAGGCTTTCTAAGCATTGCCCCAAATTCTAGAATTTATATGTCTTAAATCTGAGTATTTAAATATACATATCTGTGAATTTCTTCTACACAGGAGAAAGAAAATAATTCAAGAAGCATGGGATCTAAAGAAACATCAACCACTAGATATCTCTCTGCTACAGAAAGACAGAAAGGAATCACAAGAAGGTGGCAAAGACACAAAAGCCATTTGTACTTATTGTCTTCTTAATATCTGGTCCCTCTCAGGTATTTGGTATACTTAACTAACATTCTGAAAAGAGCTATATGATTGAAGAAAGTCAAATGTAGACATATAGCCCAGGTGTTCTACCCAATAAAATGGTGATTTTTGAGCATATTATTTATAAACTTCTTCCCCATCTGATAAGCGAGAATAATACTATCAACCTAACTCACAATTTGTGTTCATTGACAGGTTACTATGCAAAGCTGATTTCCTTGAAAGAAATCTATCATATCAAGAGACAGGTGCCATAATAAGTCCCAACACTTACAGTGGCCAACACATCATTTGCCCCCTTGCATATTTTACTTCTCATTTTGTTTAGTTGCAAGATCAGAAAAGTTGAGAAATGAGATTCAAGAGTGTAAGTCTCGTAAAGTGACTTTTAGTGAAGTCTGTGTCTTACGAAAAATATTTGTAAGAGAATCCAGTTTACCAAATTTCATGGAATGTATCAGATTAACATAAACTATCATCTATCAGCATCTAGCATTGATAACACACATCCTGCACCAAAAACTTTCCTGAGAGCGATGCCATGAGCTGCATAATAATCACCATGCTTTGATTAATTATTTTGCTGAATAGATGAATTAACTGCATTTATACCAATAACCTCAGATTCTGCAGTGCATTGCTTTTTATGCTAACACAACTATTTAGAATTAAAATAGAAATTAGTACAATTTGCAGGACTAAGCAACCAAATAGTTACAGTAAAAAGATTTCCATTTGAATTATCAAAATAAATACATCACAAGAAATTTAGAACCTAAAGTAAGAAGAAAAAAAAAAAAACCCTCTAATTAAGGGAAACTTGAGAGAGCTTTTTAACAAGTTCTTTGCTGAAAGAATTTATTTGGTTTCTTGATCCTCCTACCAATCGCATTAACAATAACAAAAGATATGCAAATTTAAACAGACAATAGTCAAGCCAAACTGCTCTGACTCATACCAACAGGGACACTTTCTGCATATAATCAGCTAGATTCACGTTAGCAAGAGTCAATGTAACCAAAGAACATTTCATAGTTATGCTTGGCTATAATCTGAAAACTATGCCATAATCATTGATCAAGAACAATGTAAACAAAAATCAAATTTATGTCATACAATAAATCAACATGCGAACATGTGCATGACATAAGCCCAATAGAATCATACCCTATCGCTGCTGAATAATTGCATAGCAATAAAAAAATATGCATTACTATGCTTGAATCACCATTTTGACTATATGTTTTAAGTAAACGAAATATTACATTTTTGGTAGACCAGTTCATTCAGGACAATTTAGGACTAAAGTTCCCTCCCCAGCCCCTTCAAAGAATCCAGACTAATTTATAACGATTGAATTCTCATTTAAGCTGTATGGATGGTATACTGACAATAGTAAAAAACTGTTCAACCAAATTAATTTATTTACTATAAAAATAAATTTTGCCAAAGAAAAAACTGCTGCTATAATTATGCCTGAAATTTAAACTATAATTATGAAAAGACTTCAGAATTATGTTTGCTTCCTATTCTTCTGTCCCTATTGGTCTTTTTCACCTGTGTCTATAATAGAAAGATTAACTACAATTTCAGGTTTAGAAACTGACTCTACCGAGTTTCAGTTAATTTGTCAAATAAAGTATCAGTGATCTTAGTTCAGTCCCTAGCGGACAAAAGTAGAATAACTGTTACTTGGCATGATTCAGCAGGCAAAGCTCAAAGTAAGTGTGACAACACGGGGGAAAAAATAAAAGCATTTGTCCTCTCCTTATCTTCTCCAAGGGTTTGCTCTGTTAACAGACTTACTTAAAGGAGAGTGGACTGGCTATGTTCCTACCTTTATGCACGAAATGAATTTTTAGCAAAGATAAGTGGGAGAAAATAATTTTCAAAAACTGACATTGCCGCCCTTCCACTGACATAGTTGAAGACACTTGTTATCTGCTGTTTACCTGTTACTCAATTAAACAGAGAGCAAAGAGAGAAGGAACTGCACAAAGTGTGCTCATATTTTAACAGACATATTTTCAACAGAAACTTTTAAATGCTTTATTGAGAAAAACTGAATAAAGTGTTCATTTTGATTTTTATAAATGGGGATCAACTGCATACTCAACATTAGTATTCATCTGGATACTTAGACTCCCACATGACACTGCTAGTAACTACAATGTCCTGAGAAAGGAGGTATTTCAGGAAGATGGCAAAGCCCATGTGGTGCTCAGCTCAAATCTGCAGGTGCACACCTGGCAACAGTGACCACCAGCTCAATCTCCCCTTTCACACCCAGCAAACAACTTCTTCCTAAAAAGTTCACATTAAAATTTACCTTCCAGATTTTTTTTCCTCAAAGATGCTAAAAGTTTATGACAGAAATCTGTCCTTTACTACTCTGCTACTTGCTAAAATTAAGTTGCTTTTTATATATATATACACAATTTCTCCAGTCACATATCATATTTCACATATACTCCCATTTCATATTAACTTTACTAGAGGGTGAAGAAAAAAATGTATTTGGTGATGACTTCTCACCCTAGCTGCAGAAAATTTCCTGGTATAAAATCCATCTGATTCTAAACTAGTACTGCCATTATTTTCTTTTTTCACTGACTGTCTCAAGACGTTTTCTTTTTCTTTTTTTTTTTTTTTTAACGTTGGGCTTTGACAGAAAAATCAAGCTCAATTTCAAATAAAAGGAAACCAAAAATGTGCCATTGCTAGCACATAATAGGTTGCCACCATAACTTCAA
Source organism: Mustela lutreola (assembly GCF_030435805.1). NCBI lineage: Eukaryota > Metazoa > Chordata > Mammalia > Carnivora > Mustelidae > Mustela > Mustela lutreola. Next base: position 30,683,501 of record NC_081292.1, on the reverse strand, counting down.
AGGCTTGCACAAGCCTGAAAACGTTGGCTCACCCATAAAGTCACAGGGAGAGAACAGGCTTGGATTTGCAAACACTGCCCCCCAGGAGCAAAAGGTAAACACACAAATGCCCCCCTAAGGAACTCGAAAGTTCGCAGAGATGCAAGAACGGAAAAGGCTCTGCAATTAGAAACTGAAAGCAATCACTTACTTTTTGTAGCCACTGAGTATAATTTTCCATCACATGCTCCAGATGTTGAAGTTTCTGGGAAGAGAAATCTGGTTCCACGTGTGGAGCATCTCTCTGCAGAGCGTTTGTGTTGTACTGGTCTGTCGCACTCTCACGACAGTTCCCGTCGTGTTCTGGAAGAATGAAAGTGTAGGCACACTGCCCATGCTGAATCCGGTTATATCTTCTCCCACCGTTGTCTGGACCTCGGCGCTGGTTGCTGCACCCTATGTGAGTCAGAATGGCAGCGAGGAAAGCAAAGGAAAGGAAAACTGTCATTGTACTGCCAGCACTCTCTTTCCGTGCCTCTCGCAAAACCTGTTCCTTTCTTCTGACCTTTAAACTAGTTTTTATTTTAGGTAAAACTGCTTGTTTGTTTGACTTTTTCCCCCTCAAAGAAAGCTTTTGAAGAAGAATCACAGAAAACTAGCCATTTGTTAGCTTTGCTCTAAAATGTTATTTTTTTTTATTTCATTGTAATGGTAGTTTCCTTAGTTAAAACTTGAGATATTTATTGCATAGTAGCTGAGATTTATTGTTTCCTCTCTGTGTAACCATCCAGCGTGGAGCCTGCCTGAATCAGCTGCGTGTACATATTCTAGACCCTTTCCCCTACCCTATCTGCAGCAGATCTGCTATTTTCTCCCAGACCTCAGTGAGTTTTATTAAGGTTGCACATCCAAGCCAAGCTGGAAGCAGGCAGCCTTTCACAAGATGACTTGACAGGAATGCATGAGTGTGCCCCTATGCTAAGGATTGCTGAAGGCTTGGAGCAGCGGATCGGATCGTCTTACAAATTGGCTAGATGCGCATGACCTCGATCATGTATGGCCCTCCCGCCCCTTCTGCAGACAATTGCCTCCAGCCTTCAGCAGATTTAGGGCAAATCAATAAATAGAGCAGTCCACCTTAATACACTTTCGCTGTGCATGCTGACCTACTAAAACCTAGCAAACTAGCAGTATGTTTTTAAAGTTACTATTTAATTGGGGAACTCTAAAAAGAAATTGGCATGGTGTCCAGTAAAATAATTTTTGTTAGTGAAGGATAAAACTGTATAAACATTAATTTTAAAAAATCATTCTCGACTCTGGAAAAAAGATATTAAAAACCATTTCTAGAGATGGTGTTCTCTCATTGTATTCACTTAGACTTTAAGGAGTTGGAGAAAATTTTCAGGGAGGGTAAAATTAGCAAAAAAAAAAAATTCGTAACTTGTCACTCAAAGGTATATAGACAGCATGTGTATATTGAGCAGAATAAGCTGAGTACTTCCTGAGATACGGATTTTAAATAAAACTGTGTCCTGATCAGAATATAGCTCTGTGTGCTCTATGTACATAAATTGAGCAACTTCCTTACAAAAACAGTATGGTTACAATTTAAGACAGTGGCCAGAGAATTATTAATTCCTGTGGTACATCCTAATCTTAGATTTCACAAGGACCTCTTTGGTGTTGCTATGGCTATCTTTAACCGTGGTAAGGAAGTTCCCCATAACGTCTCCTGTGGCTGCACCAGAAAACTCTTTGAGAATAAACATACATAAGGTGTGTCAATGGGCCAGGAAAGGGCTGTATGGGCTAAATCTCTGCTTCTATTAAGTAAGAAATAATAATTATCCAAAGATAATTTTCCACATGTAGAGTGTAAACATTTGCACAAAAGGATCAGCAAAACATAAAGAATAGATGATAATTATAGAATTAAGGTTATGGCGCTAAGTTCTTTACTAAGTGCGTGCAGAAAACATGAATTACGAGCAGAGGCTTTCATCAAGAACTGGGAGGGATTTTCAGGAATGGAGCTTCTCAACTGTAGTCATGATATAAAAACAGAAACCACAGATGTTGACTCTTGTGTTCTCAGGGTACAGGTCAATGGGTAAAGGGCAATAAGGTTAGAGATTGGTGTGTAGGGAAACGTTAGAGAAGAGGGCAAAACAAATTCCAGAAAAAAATGTGATCTCCTTGAGAGATAAAAAATTGTTCCAAAATTAATCAGTCTTTTCCATATCAAACAACAAATTTCTGATCTGAGAGAAATGGAAGCAAAGAATACCAAACATAGCAATAAAGTCCTTGAACTGCCTCTGCAGCTTCCTTCTGTTGTCTGACTTGTCACTCGTGTGGAATAAAAACAATGGCATTTATTAAGGGCTTAATACTTTCCAGGTCTGTGCACATACTACTTGCACACGATCTCATTTAATTATCCTAATGAACCCAAAACATGGATATTATGTTTAATCCCATTTTATTGACGGGAAAACTGAGTCACAGAATGCCAAAGTGGTCACAACCCACATAGCTAGCTAGGAATGGTGCCAATGTGTAAACTCTGGCCAACTGATTCTAAGCCTGTCCTTGTAAGCTCCGAGCCATCCAAAAGGCTTCCAAAAGGGCTCCAGCTGCACTGATTCACAGTTGTAAAGCAGACTAAGTGATGGTACTGAGAAGTAAAACAACTGATTAAAAAGTGAGGTCATACCACCAAAGTGATTTAATCTTTCCCCTGTACGGAAGAAACCAACAAGAGTGGCAGGTAACCCATGCAATAGAGTTTTTAAGGGCCCATAGGGATGAAGTAAACTGGCAAGGCACAGATTGTCTAAGAACATTTTCCAACAATGCTTGCTTTGAAAATTATTCCTGGAAAGAAGAGAGTCCAAAACCAACACCTTAAGTGATTTGTTAAAAACTAAATATAGCTGAAAATCAGCAGAAGACACAACAGTGAGTAGAGAGGTTTCTATTAAAGTGTTTCTGTGTTTTATAACAACCAAGATTTAAAAATCTGTTCCTCCATGGGATGTGGGTGTGTGTGAATCTACATGTGCTTGTTCATATAAACTTTTCCAATCTGAAAAAATGAAATGAAGGAATTCACAATTTCCTGAGGGAAAAGTAGACAACCAAGAAAAGACAGCTGAAATGCAAGTACAAAAAAAGGGAGAGGGGGCAGAGAGACAGTAAAAGAAACTGATTTCTTTCTTTTCCAGAAAAACAAAGAAACAAAAACCATGACACTGAAAGTATTAATGTCATTCTGGGAAAAAAAAAAAAGATGTCTTAAGATGAATTTTAAGTAGCTGGAAAACAGAGGGGCATGTACAATGAACTCATATGTTTTAGGACTTGAGTTGAGAAGACACTGGGTGCATTTGAGGCTCCTCGTGATATGCTAAAGATTGTAAGCTTCCAAGGACCTGAACCTAACCAAAGGCATTAATGGTGGGTCATTGTTCCTGACTATTCAGAAATGGTGCAGTTTAGGAGACTTCAGAGTTTAGGAAGGAATTTGAAAAACAGGCTATATTTAAAAAAGAAAAAAATCCCTCTGTCACACCTCCAAAACGGGAAAAAAAAAATTCTAAAGAATTAAATAATTGTATTCACTTGAATACTGACTGAGGCAACTTGATCTTGAAAGCTCTGTATCTGTGTGTGTGTGTGTATGTGTGTGTGTGTTTCCTCCATTACTAGAGCTCTGAAATAGGGAGGTTTATGCTTTAAGTGTCTGATCTCTTATCTACAATAGTCCTAGTAAACATTAGCCTCATCCAGAAATTTCCAGTGAGACAGGGAACACCATTTATATGGGAACCTGAGGCCCTAAATCTCTCCTAACAGCTAGTCTTTGTTACTTCCTTTGTGAAGCTTTCTTAATTTCTCCAGGCCCAATAAGTGACTCTCTCTGATGTGTTTCAATAACCTTCTTTTCATATCTCCATAATGGTACTTCTCACACTGCTTTTCTAATTATTTCTTTTTTGGTCCATCTCCCCCTCTAGCTGCAAGCTCATAAAGTAATCTGCTCTTTCATCACTGATTTCCCAGCACTTACTATGCATTTTGGTTGAAGGAATGAGAGAATAAATGAATGAGTGAATGAGCTAATTCAATTACTTAGTATCTGACCATTATATAACTGGCCACATCTGTTGCATTTTGGCAGGTGAGTCTACCTAAAATTGGGGTGAAACAAAATTTATTCTAAAGAATGGGTTAGATATAAGAACATGCTACAATAATAATGCATAACATTTTCTAACCCATAACAAATTAATTTCCTCATTTAACATTGACAGCACCCCCATAATTGCGTATTATTATTTCAGATGAGAAAAATTGTAGCACATAGAGGTAAATTACCCAAGATCTATGATCCCTTACGTAGCAGAGCAGGAATTTGATCCTCAATCCGTCTAAATATGGGGCCCACATTCATATCCCTCCAAGCTATAATGCCTTCAGCAATGTCTCAGTACAGGGAAATAGGAAGAAAGCATTTCTTAAATTGAGGGGACAGGAACAATATGGCATCTATAACTAAGATGGATCTTCTTCTCCTCTTAACCATGGCCTTCATGGATTCATGTTATGATCTTCTAAAACAGAGCTAATGTTAAGGAAAGATGCACCAGTATGGTTTTCCCATCCACTAACAAACATCCAATCTGATTGTTCAGGTTATACTTAGGATGAATTCTCTATGTTTAGTCCTTTGCTATATTGCCTGTTATACATACTGCTATGTATGTATATACATAGTTTATTTCTCAAAAACACCATCAAGTACTCCTCTAGTATTCATACAGACCTCAATGATGGCAAAAGGGGCGAGAAAGCATTCTCCTCCCTTGTATACTGAACACAATGTCATTCAGCACGTATTATGTTAGATATATTCTTGAAACACATTCTGTATTCTAAAGACATCATATTTGATGGCTCTGCTCTGGCAGTTTCAGGGTTCAAGAATACCAGGAGGGCTATGGTAGTGGCAGCTATGTCTAAAAGGAAGCACTTGGCTGTAATCCCTGGAGGCAGAGCCAAGACCCCTTCACTCAACTATGTAGGCATCAAAGGTATCCACAACAGATGGAAATACCACAGGGCGCTAAAACAGAAAAACAAGAAGATGAAGGAAATCACCTGGTGACTGACGGCACTTCGTGAGTACATGGGAAATATCCATTGGTAACTCTCAAATGAACTGGAAAGACTACAAAGAGGTAGAGACACCGCAGTGGGTGGGGTGAGGAAGACACTGCAGTGGGTTGAGAAATATATGTAGGTAAAGAACATAAGTAAATAGCCCCCTGCCTTCTGACGAGAGAAATTTCTGGTAATCGGTGGATGTCTTGCTATCTAAGACAGTTTTTAAAATGGTAGCTATGTATAAGTTGGAAAGGGCTCAGACAGAATTACCTTGTTCCACATAACAAAAGTAGAGAAGGGACTCAAGGGAAGATCTGGGAATAGAGATGAGCTAGAGAGGTTTGGAGATGAGTCAGAAGAGAAAGGAAACTTGTGGCTGTGTGGCTATGAGAAACTCAGGAAGATATAGCAAGTACAGAGGTCTGCAATGAAATGGTGTTTCCTGTGAGATAAAATCCCTCTTTTTTCAGCAAAACACATGCTTTTGGGCAAGTGACCTCTTCAGTATGAATGAGAAGAATCATTCTTGCTCCATACATGGAGCTAACATCTGAGTTAGACTGTTAACGTGAACACAAATAATTTATTTCAATTTGGTCTTTCACACTAGATTGGAGCCTCCCCAGAGCTGGGACTGCATTTGTCTTATTGATCATTTTACCCCCTTTTTCTGGCACATAGGGAGCAACTGATAAATATTTGTGATCCAGCTGACTGTCTAACTCATTCACTTTGATTCCTGATTATGAGATCTGAAGACATAGAAGTATCCCCCTCCCCTGTAGGTTCTCTTGCCTAGGTTCCAAGACCTCACTTTCTGGAGAGTCACATAGGAGATCAGGACCCATATACTACAAAGCAAATCCCAGAAATTGCAGTGGAATAGTACCCAATAGTCCTAGTCACCCAGTGGGAAGGCTGAAGAACCATTCAAGAAACATTATAGAAATACCTTCCAGGGTGAGGTTACTTGTTAATTCTACAACAGAGATAACTTCTACAAGTACCCAAGTAATAAAAGAAAACAAACAGCTGGAAACTGTAACAAGTAAAAATACAGATGCCAACATTCCCCTCATACCAGAATGGAGAAAGATTTCCAGTGGAGACCCAGTGAGATGAGATTTTATTATGGGAAAAAGCATATAAACCGCTTTGCATTTATTAACTGTCTTCTTTCTTCTCTTTTTCCCCATAGAAGTCTTGATTCCTACATGAGAGAAAAATGCAAAGTTCTCTCTGTCTCAGCTTTTACAACTTCAGGAAGAACATGTATTTTACATTTCTTCTCAGAAACTCAGAACATGATTGGAAAGGAATGGCGAGAATCAATATGTGATGACTCAAGTACCCAATGGCACATGGATGGTGACTAATCCTCGTAGCCAAAGCTGATAAATGACCTCCACTGAGCAGTGACTCGAAGATACAGGGCTTTCTGTGATTATTTTTGTGATTAGAGAGTTGTGACAACCTCTGCTTATCGGAGGTTAGATGAACTGCTCAGTAGTAGTTAAGGTGGGGGGCAAATTGCTTTCTCTTTGTTTTTGCTTATTTCTTGTTTATACTATTAAACAAAATTGAATTACATTGAGTAAGATATTTAATTCTTCTAAGATTAGTTTCCTTACCCCTAAAACGAGGATGATAATACAGTCTCAGTGTATGATACTGAGGATGATAATACAGTATACAGGGGGTTGTGAAGATTAAATATAATAATGGGTATAAGATACTGAACACTATATCTAAAGCATATCAGGTACTTCAAATGTTAATTCTTATTTCTAAATTTGAGCTCTTCCCTTGTGCTCAAAAATGATCCTACTTTTAAACCTATTTTGTTGAATTTTATGACTATATTGACCTAACTCCATTCCCTATCATTTCATCCTCTCACTTATTTAAAATTACTTCTGAACCTCTTAAAAATCACTTTTAAGTGACTAATATGGAACAGTGACGACATTCACAATGTCAGTTCACATAAACAGTTCTGGTTTCCTTGAAGTCAGGGACAAATGCTTCCTGCCTCATGACTGCATCCTCAGCACTTGGAATAGTGAGTGCCTGACACATAAAACATGTTCAATAAATATTTGTTGAATGAATGAAAGAAGTTGGAAATAATTTAGAAAGAATATACTATTCCACAGAGACATCTAGTAGGGCAGACAAATATATAAACCAGTCATACTCAGTAGTGTGATATGAATTTTATTCCCTAGGAACCATGGGAGAAATGTGGATGCCATTTAAGGCTTCATCACTATAACTTGTTATCAGACTCATTTCTGGCCAATTCAACTAGATAACCTTATTTTCAAGAGCTTCTTTTATGACTCGACTTGTGGCATATATCACCCTATTCTGTTTCCTAGGATGAGGAAATAAAGTGGCAAGTGTTTGCCTCTGATAAAATGAAAAAGAACTGAAACACTCTACTATTAATCTTATAAGAAATATATAGCTTGGCACAACTTTTACATTAGCAAAGGGAATCTTATTTTATCTAGTTTTTCTCCAGTACTAAATTTGCTTCCACTTAGGCTCTAATCAGATTAAGAATTTGGCAATTCAATTAGAAAATAAATTCCAGTGGTATAAAAAGTTGTGAAAATATATGGTTTAACCAGGCTCTTAGTTCATAAGTTGATGGGCAAAAACTGGTATTTTTCAATGTTAACCTTAAATGAAGTACCCATTAAATCTGAAAACTTTTTTTTTTTTCTTTGAACTTGTACTTTCATTGAACTTCTTCTTCATCCTCCTCTTGTGGTTAGTACAAATCTTTAAAAGGGAGAATTGTGGCAAATAAAGAAAGGCTAGAAGATCAGAATTAAATGACTAAAAAAAATCAGGAAAGACTGTCATAACCATTTCATTCTCTGTAGTTAAAATTCCTTTTTCTTATGATATATGTAGATGGGTCATGTTTAATTCCAGAGGCATAAAACAGCTTGTATATTTTGTAAAATGTTTCCCAAATTTATATTATGTTCACCCTCAGTGTATGTATCAAAACTGCATACCTGCCCCTTGTACTGTTGTTTACCTACTAGTTTCCTTAATTCAAATGTAAACTTTCTTTGTATCTTGGATTTGCCTTAAGTAAGAGTATCAGGAAAACCAATCACAATCGCAGGCGCTTTTTCCTAATGTATATTACAATGAACACAGAATGCTAAAAAGACTATCCGGCCACAAACCACCCATTACGTATTTCATGTCCTCAGTGGAATGTGTACCACACTTTGGGAAACATAACGTAGTGCTATCTATCTACAGTAGGGTACTCTCTCTTTGCAAAATGAATGAAAAACAATACCTCCTGTCCACGTATCTGTGGAAAAGACTGTGATAAGCTGCTGAGTCTGCACTGGATTGCTCCCATTCTGCAGTCAAATCAGAAAAAGAAAAAAAGCTTTTGAAACAGAGTCTCCCATACACATGCTGCCAGAGAACACATGAAGAACTTCCCTCCCTCTCAACCTGGAAGTGACAGTGCAGGATCAGCAGCAGCCCTGCTTGTAATGCTGTCTTCTAACAGAAATGCCCCACTGAAGGCCTGAAATTGAGACTAATGATTGACTAGGAATTTCAACAGCTCTTCTCTTGAGTCTGGCAAGGGAAAAAATGGTGAGGTTATTTAGTGTCTGAAGAGTAACTCTTCACTCCTTTTTCGTCTTGTTTTTGGATGAGTGCTGGGGAAACAGTAAACAAATTTCTCCTCAAGAGTTACATTCCCCCTTGAAGAATTTACATTCCTTCCTGACATCCCTCAAAGAGCCATAAAAACACATCAGTTCAAAAGTGGGAAAGGAGAGTTAATATTTAAAGGAGCCGTTAAGAATAAATTACTCTCAGTTTAATAATAGCTAACATTTGAGTACCTACGATATGTCCAAGATTGTGCTAATCATTGTACCTGCATTATCTGTTCTGTTAGAATCACAATAACTCAATATGCAGGAACTTTTATTACCATCATTTTACAGAGGAAATAAACTTAGAAACTTCAATCAGAACTCAATCCCAGGACTTTCTGATTCCAGAGGTGAAACTTTTAACAATTACATATATAGAAACCCTCTGTAAATCCCTTGAAAGGACTTGCTCTTTTGGATTCCCAGAACTAGTTATCTACCTAATTTTTCACATACTTTCCCTATTTATTAAACCAACAAGAAGCATAGAGCCTGATAGCCAATTACACCAAAGGAAAGTTGTAATAGTTGAAAATGAGAGCCATCAATAGAAGTTAATAATTATATTTAACAGTATGTCAATCATTTTATATACATTATCAAATTTAAACAAGCATATCAAACCCATTTCACAGATGAACAATCTAAAGTTTTAGAAAATAAGAAACTTGACCCAGGTTGAACAGAAGTGGCATTTTAACCAGGCCATCTCATTTTAGGACCCAATCATCACACTAACAAAATTGTCTAAAACAGAGGTGCCTGAGTGGCTCAGTGTATTAAACCTCTGCCTTCGGCTCAGGTCATGGTCTCAGGGTCCTGTGATCAAGCCCCACATCAGGCTCTCTGCTCACCAGGGAGCCTGCTCCCCCTCTCTCTGTCTGCCTCTCTGCCTGCTTCTGATCTTTCTCTCTGTCAAGTATAAATACAATCTTTTTAAAAAATTGTCTAAAATAAGTGGCAAAAAAAAAAAAAAAACCAACAAACAACAAAACCAAAACATTTATAAGGTATTTATATGGAGGAGGTTAGCCAGTTGTATTTTCATCTTCACTGAGTAAAAAAGACAAGATTAATCCCTTGTCCTTAAAGTTGTATCCCAGGCTGGCAGCATCAGCATCACCAGGTATATTGTTCATAAAATACAATCCCAGGTTCCACCCGAACTATTGAATCAGAAACCTGAGTATGGGAGTCAGCTTATTTTTTACAAGTCTCACAAATATTCTGATGCTCATCCTTTTGAGAACCACTTGTTTGATTCATTAATTCCTTACCCTAACAGAACCTTAGGATCACTAGTGGATTTTACATAAATAAGATGCTGGGCTTGTCTCTAGAGATTCTAATTCAGTTATCTCTGATGCAGCATAGACAAGGATTGTTAAAAAAAAAAAAAAAAGGTCACAGGTGGTATTAATGTACAGCCATGGTTAAAAAACAATGGCTTAACTGAGAGAGTTAACCCAAGAAGAAATGCTGTGAAAAGAGCTAGACTGGGTCTAGACAAAGAAATAAGTAGTAAACTTACTTAGACAAACCTAAAAACATTTCTGGAGAGTCTTTAATTCTAGGATTATAAAACAATGACCTCGGTGCTATAAAGTGTTATATGTTTAATTTCTGGAGCATTTAAGGACACAAAATGACAGCAGATTAAATAAACTAGACCCAAGAGGTTAAGTATATCCATGGTTCATATTGTTTGCTATTGTTGAAGTAATTTATCTCATAAATTTCTATTTTTAAAGCCTTTAAGGAATAAAATATTTCTGTCTTTATCACTCAGGAGCACAATGATGACCCTCATCTAATAATTTATAATTGCTACTATGATGACATTTTCATCTTTTTCACAAAGCATTCTTACTTGTCCCTCCCAAAATAAGCAGCTCATACCTATATTCTTATCTCTAACTGTTCCAATATCTGGTTTCTCACTGAGATGAATAAAAGCCTGGGAAATCAGCAATGAGAAGTAAATTGTCCTAAATGAAATACAGAAGGTTTAGAATTACTGGTTGAATCCTCTGATTATAAAACCTATACAGATTCTACATCTTTCACAAGGAAACCATGAGCTTCAGGAGTAACTATTGTATCAAATTGGCATTACACGTCTACAGCAGCACTATTCACAGTAGCCAAAAGGTGAAAACAATCCAAATGTCCACAAATAGATGAATGTATAAACAAACAGTGGTACATCCTTACAATATGATATTATTCAGCCACAAAAGGGAATGAAGTACCGATAGATGCTACCACATGGATGAATCTCCAAAGCATCATTCTAAGTGAAAGATGGCAGATAAAACTGTCATACATTGTGATTCCATTTATATGAAATATCCAGAATAGGTAAATCCGGAGCAACTAATCAGATGAGTGGTTTTCTAGGGACTGCATGTAGAGAGGAGTAGAGAGTGACTACTTAATTAGCATTAGATCTTTCAAACTGATGAAATGGTATGGACCTACTAGTGGTAATGGTTGCACAACACTGTGAATGTACTAGTAAATTGTATGCTTTAAAATGGTTAAATTTAATGTTATGTGATATCACCTCAATAAAAAATAATTTTAACAATAACTGGCACCACATTTCCAAAAAGCACACTTGGAATCTGTATTCTGATTGGATTACCATGATATGCATTGAAACAAATGTATTTTTTAAAACTTTTATTTTGATATTATAGATATTATATATAAATATATAGAAATAATATAGATATTATATATAAATATAGATATTATATATACATTTATATATAGACATTATATATAAATCCTATTATAGATAAATAGGAATCTCCAAAGTTGGTACAGGAAGGACTCACATACCTTTCACTGTTTCTCCATTGGTATATCTTCTCAGTAATTATAATTTTAGTATAATATTACAATCAGGAATTGACCTTAGTACAATGTGCATATATAGATCTTTATCATTTTATCACATGTATAAAATCATATAACCACCATAAGCAAGATACAGAAATATTCCACCACCACAAAGGTCTACCTCATTCTATTACTCTGCAGTCATACACTTTCTGTTTAACACCATCACTAACCCATGACAGCTGATATGTTTTTCCATCTCCAAACTTTTTCACTTCAAGGATGTTTATAAATGGTATCATGTAGTATATTATCTCTTGAGGCTGGCTCTTTTTTCATTCATCATAATGTCCTTGAGATCCATCCAAGTTGTTGTGTACTCATTTTTTGTTCTTACTGAGTACTATTCTATGGTATGGATACCACAGTCTGTTTAATCATAAACTATCAACGGAGAGTTTGGTTGTTTCTACTTTGGGGCTATAACAAATAAAGCTGCTAAGAAAAATTGTGTACAGGTTTTAGTGTAGACATAAATTTCCACATCACTATAATAAATGCCCAGGAGCAAAAATGCTGGATTGTATGGTAAAAGTGTATTTGTTTTTTAAGAAACTGCCAAACTGGGCACCTGTGTGGCTCAGTTATATGTCTGACTCCTGATTTTGGCTCAGGTCACAATATCAGGGTCATGATCTTAGGGTCAATAGATGGAGCCCTGTGTTGGGCTCTGCGCTGGGTGTGGAGCCTGCTTAAGATTCTTTCTCTCCCTCTCCCTCTGCCTGCCACAACAAAAAAGAAACTGCCAAACTGTTTTCAAGAGTGTCTATGACATTTTACATTTCTACCAGCAATATACAAGAGATCCACTTTCTCCAATCCTTGCTGGATGATTATTTGGTAATATCAGTATTTCTTATTTTGGCTATTCTAAGAAATGTGGAGTAATATTTTATCATGATCTAAACTTGCACTCTCCTTGTGACTGGTGATATTAAATACTTCTGCATGTGCTACGGTATACCTTTGTCACTGAAATTTCTCTTCATGTCTTTGCCCGTTTTCTGATTGGATTATTTGTGTGTGTGTTTAATATTGACTTGTAAGAGTTGTTTGTTTGCTTTTACTGCGTTTTAAAAAATATATATATATTCTAGGTATAAGCCCTTAGTTACATGGTTGGCCAATATTTCTCCTAGTCTGTAGGAGAAATATTTATCTTTTTATCTGTTTATCTGTTTAAATAGATAAACAGTTTAAAGTCTGTTTATCTTTTTAAATTTCTTTCTTAATGAAGTCTTCATAGTACAAGAATTTCTAATTTTGATAAAGTCTAAATTATCCTATTTTTCAATGAATCATGATGTTGGTGTCTTTTTTAGGAAATCTTCACAAAGTACTAAAGGTTTTATCCTATGTTATCTTCAATTTGTATTTTAATTTTAAATCTCAACCATTTTAAGTTATTTTTTGTATAACATGAGATATAAGTTAAGCTTTTTTTTTGCTTATGGATATCCAATTGCCTCAGCACTATTTATTAAAAAAATTATTCTTATATTGAATTGCTTTTGCAACTTTATAGTAAGTAAATCAACAGGCTGTATTTGTGTGGGTCTATTTCTAAGTTATTTATTCTTTCTATATGTCTCTCCCTTCACCAGTACCGTACCACTACACAGTCTTGGTTTCTATAGTTTATGATCGTTCTTTTTTTTTGAGAGAGAGAGAATGTATACATGCAAGCTAGGGAACAGGGATGGAGAGGGAGCTGTGGCAGAGGGACAGGTAGAATCTTAATAAGCAGGTTCCACACCCATCACAGACCCCAATGAGGTGGGGGAGGGGGCTCTATCTCATGACCTTGAAATTAAAGAATGGGATGCTTAACCAACTGAGCTCAGGTGCCCCTGTATACCAACATTCTTAAACACAGGTAAAGTGATTCTTTCTACTTTTTCTTTTAAAACGTTGTTATGCTATTCTAGCTCCTCTGCTTTTCCAAATAAATTTTAGAATAATTTTGTCTAAATCTATAAAAAAATCTTGCTGATACATTTATAGAAAACTACATGCTAATTTGAGGAGAACTGACATGTTGGCTATTCTTTACCTTACTGTGTCTTTTGATTCATGGATGTGACATGCCTTTCCATTTAAGATCTTTCATTTCTTTCATCAGTATTCTGCAGTTCTCAGTACACAAAGGCTACAGGTTTTATTAAATTTATACCTGTTTCATTTTTGAGTGATTACAAGTGCTATTGTTTTTTGATCTTGGCTTCTGCCTTTTCATTGCTAGTGAACAGAAACATAATTGATTTTTGAATGCTTATTTATATCCTGCAAACTTCTTTAACTCACTTATTAGTTCCAAAAGTTTATCCTCTTATACTGTTGGTGGAAATGCAAATTGGTGCAGCCACCTTAGAAAACTGTGTGGGGGAGTGCCTGGGTTAAGCCTATGCCTTGGGCTCAGGTTGTGATCTCAAGAGTGCTAGAATGCAGCCCCACATCCGGCTCTCTGCTCTGCAAGGAGCCTGCTTCCCCCCTCTCTCTGCTTGACTCTCTGCCTACTTGTGATCTCTCTGTGTCAAATAAATAAAAAAAAAAAAATCTTAAAAAAAAACAACAGTGGGGAGATTCCTCAAAAAATTAAAAATAGAGCTACTCTATGACCCAGCAATTGCACTACTGGGTATTTACCCTAAAGATACAGATATAGTGGGAAAAAAGAGCCGTATGTACCCCAATGTTCATAGCAGCAATGACCAAAATAGCCAAACTGTGGAAAGAGCCAAGATGCCCTTCAATAGAGGAATGGATAAAGAAGATATGGTCCATATATGCAATGAGATACTACACAGCCATCAGAAAGGATGAATACCCAAATTTGTATCAACATGGATGGGACTGGAGGAGATTAAGCTAAGTGAAATAAGTCAAGCAGAGAAAGTCAATGATCATAAGGTTTTACTTACTTGTGGAGCATAAGGAATAACATGGAGGACATTAGGAGAAAGAAAGGAAAAGTGAATCGGGGCAAATCAGAGAGGGAGGCAAACCATGAGAAACTATGGACTTTGAGAAACAAACTGATGGTTTTGGGGGCTGGGGGGGGTGAACCTGGTGGTGGGTATTAAGTAGGACATGTATTGCATAGAGCATGGGGTGTGGTACATAAACAATGAATCTTGGAACACTGAAAAAATAAAATAAAATTATAAATAAGTAAATACTAGAAGTTTTTTTTTGGTAGATTCCTTGGATTTTCTACATAGATAATCATATCATCTGCAAATAGGGATAGTTTTATTTCTTCCTTCCTAATTTTCTTTGTATTTTATTTTCCTTTTTTGCTTTATAGTCCTGGCTAAAACTTCTACACAATTTCTTCCATAAATTAGAAGAGAAGGGACAGTTTTCAACACAAATATGAAGCCATTATTACATTTATATCAAAACAAGACAATGACAGTACAAAAATAAAAACTACAACAAATATCACTTATGAATATACAAGCAAAACTTCTTAACAAAATGTTAGAAAACAGAATCCAGTAACACATAAGAAGAATTACATAACATGAACAAGTGGGGTTCCCATTTCAAGGATAAAAGTCTGGTTCAATATCTGAAAATCAATGTAATCTACCATATTAATAGGCTAAAGAAGAAAAATCACCAATCATATCAACTAATATAGAAACAGCATTTAACAAAATATGACATCCATTCATGATAATAACTCTCAGGAAAACTAGGAATACAAGGGTTCATTCTCAACTTTACAAAATACGACAAATGAGGTATGTTATCTATTCACTGTTATGAATCAGGTACTAATATATGTGCCAAAAATCTACTGTCACTACACTTAGGTTAATAACCAGTAAATTCCACTAAACATACAGTGAGTAAAGTCCACAAGAGAGAAGTTTATAAATTCTACAATGAATCTATAGGGATACTAATTCAAAATGTATTTCATCCCTTGACTTGGAAAGTCTACCTTAGAAACAAAGTAGAATCCTTGTGTTTTTATCTCTACTATTTCATCCATTAATTCAAAAACTATTTACTGAAGCTATACCATATGATTGAAACTGCTGCAGGTGTTGGGAGTACAATAGGGAAACCAACTTTCCTGACACCATGAGACTTACATTCTGATAAGAGGAGATATAAAAAATATACTAAAGTATCAATATATGTCATACTGTATATTATATAATGATTAGTAGTATGAAAAAAAAACGAAATAGGAGGTAAGAGAAATACTGTGAAAGTAAGAAGGAAATACTGCGGTGGTGGTGGATGTAAATAGGATGGTTAGGAAAAGCCTCACTGTAAAGGTGGTACCTGAGCAAGTATTTAAGGAGATGAGTATGCTAGGTAGAATAATGTCCCTTTCCCAAAGATGTCCACATCCTAATCTTTGGAACCCATGAATATGTTATATTACATGGCAAAAAGGACTCTGCAGATATTAGCAGGTTACCAAACTTGAGATAGATTACCTTGGTGTACCTATCTAATTACATTGGTCCTTAAAATCAAAGCACCTTTCCCCAGCTAGGGTCAGAAGGAGATGTGATTATAGAAGAAAGATCAGAGGGAATCAATCTTTTTTGCTCTAAAAATGGAGAAATGGTACTACAAACCAATGAATGTGGGTAACCTCTAGAAGCTAGAAAAGGCAAGGAAATGGATTCTCCTCTAGAGCCTCCAAAAAAGAATGCAGATCTCCCGACACCTTGATTTTAGCCCAGTAAGATGTGTGTCTGACTTTTGACATATAAGATGATAAGATAATAAGCATGTATTGCTTTAAACCACTAAGTCTGTGGTAATTTATTATAGCAGGAATAGAAAACTAATATAGTAAGGGAGTGTCTTGCTTCGTCAAGGAGCAGTGGCGTGGCCAGGGAGTCCAAAAAAGGGCAGTAGGAGAAGATGAGGTCAGAGTGGAGGTAAAAAGTCATGGAGGACCTTAGTGGCCAGTGTAATGTTTGTTTTTATTCCAAGGCGGGAAGCCACTGTGAATTTCTGAACAGAAGAATGTGACCTGTCTTGTATTGTAAAGGGATAGCAGCTCATGAAGGGCAAGGACAAAAGCCCAGAGCCCAGTAACCTAAATGATGGTGGGTTCAATAAGAGCAGTGGCTACAGAAATTAGAGGTAGTTAGGTAAATATTTTGAAGATGGAATGGAAAGGATTTCCTGGTGGCTTGTATGTTGAGTGTGAGAGATGTCTTAAGTTTTTGGCCCAAGCAAATGGAAATATGAGTACTGTTAATGAAAAGATTATGATATAAAGAAGATTACGAACAGATTTGGGAGAGAGAACAGGAGCTTACTTCCAGACATGTTAAACTTGAGGTTTATGGAAGAAACACAACTAGTAAGTGGTTAGATACATAACTCTAGAATTAGGGGAATGGTCCAAAATGGAGACATAAATCTAGATATCATCAGGGAGCCTGTAGATGGTACTGGAAATGATGAGTAGAGGCAATCACCAAGGAAGTAAGGGTAGACAGATTATTAGAAAATTTCTAATAATCTAACTCTGAAGGTCTCTAGTGTTAAGAAATTAGGAATATGGGAAGTAATTAGCAAAGGAGCCTAAAGTGAGGTAGCCAGTGAGGTAGGAAAAAACATGAAAGGTATGTGTTCTGGATTAGTTGACCATAGAGTTGAGGGTCTATTTCTGGGCTCTCTATTCTTTTTTTTTTTTTTTTTTTTTTTTTTTAAATTTATTTGACAGACAAAGATCACAAGTAGGCAGAGAGGCAGGCAGAGAGAGAGGAAGGAAAGCAGGCTCCTCTGTGGAGCAGGGAGCCCGATGCGGGGCTCGATCCCAGGACCCTGGGATCATGACCTGAGCCGAAAGCAGAGGCTTTAACCCACTGAGCCACCCAGGCGCCCCATGGGCTCTCTATTCTGTTCCATTGATCTATGTGTCTGTTTTTGTGCCAGTACCATGCTGTCTTGATGATGACAGCTTTGTAATAGAGCTTGAAGTCCGGAATTGTGATGCCACCAACGTTGGCTTTCTTTTTCAATATCCCTTTGGCTATTCGAGGTCTTTTCTGGTTCCATATAAATTTTAGCATTATTTGTGGAAACCAAGTGAAGTACATGTTTCTGGGAGGAGGGTGATCAATTACGATAAAAGCAACTTTTACATCAAGTAATATGAGAACTGAGAATTAAGTAGTCATTTAAGCTACATGTAGGTGGTAGCTGCCCTTGAAAAGAGCAGTTTCAGAAGAATAGTGGGGATATAGGATGCTGATCCTGATCAGAGCTGGTTTAAGAAAGACTGAAAGGCAAGCAATTGGCACTGGTAAATGATGACGACCTTCTCAGGGAGCTCTGCTATAAATAGCAACATCAATCTCAGAAAAGGAGGCACCCATAAAAGCATTTGAAAGATTTAGCACTACATTTTCTGCTAATGTTAATGAAAATGAAAACACAAGATTTAAATCTCTAATCCTGGTTTGAAACATACTAACCTGTATACACTATATAGATACTGAATTTGTTCTTATTTTTATACCTTGTTATGCCAAGAGACTTAATGAAACAATATGTTTGAACTTGCTGATAAACTATCCTATACTTTTGCACAAATAAGCAATCTTTACTCTAAAAGCACTGCTGCCAGAAAATAAGTCTAACTATAGACATATGAATGCAATATAACCCTTTTGCTTGGCTTGATAAGATTTTTTTAAGTGAACTATTTTTATAGCAAAAATGTTGTAGTTTCTTATTATAGGGGGCAATGACTAGCAGCAGGAGGTATATATATATATATTTTTTTTTTTCTTTGTTTCATTTTTGCCCCTTTACTATTGTAGGTTTCTTCTTTTACCACTTGCAGGAGCAGATCTCCTGAGTGTATGAATTGAGTTGGCAATACCTTTAGAAATGAAAGAAAAATCCTGTTGCTGGAGGATTTTCTAGCAATAATATCTAAAGAATCATGTTTCTTCTGGAGTTATACATGACCTTCCTGAAAACTATTTCCTTTATATGGGAGATAATCACATCTCCTTCCTAATTCGTTCCATCAAACATTGTATAAAAAGCTACTAATGAGTAAGTCAAAGGTTATTTTACCTGGAGAAGCATGATAGAAAGGAAACATAATTAGACTTGGTACTTTAGGAAATATGGTCTCAAAAAATATCCCTAAACACTTAGACAAATTTAGTATATGAGTAAGGAAGCATCTCTAATCAGCAGGAAAAGGATTTTTAGAAATAAGTGGTATTAGGACAATCAGGTATTCATCTGGAAAAAGACAAAGTTGGTTTCATACTTCACACTGTACTCCAAGATAAACTCCCTATCAGTTTAGGTTTTACATTTAAAAATAAGTTATTAGAAGAAAACATACTATTGGGTTACAAAAGTCTTTCTTAACCTAAACCTAGAATCCATTTAAAAATTTTTCTTCATTGTTTATTAAAAATACTTCCTCATTCCTCTGTCTTCCACTCAGCCAAAAAGATCTGATCTCTTTTCTTTCTGTTCTTTAGCCATTGCTAGTGTTACCTATCTGTGCTCTACCATTTCCTGGATGCCATGCCCTGTAACCTTGTGTTGTGACCTCAGCATGACAGCTGTTCTGATGATTTTGGCTGAGGCTGTTGCAATTACTCAACAGGGGCACAGACTGGCGGTTCCTCACACCTACTGTATGCCTGCTGCTCCTGGCTGCTGGCCTCCTGACAGGTTAGGTTGCTCTGTCGATTTTACTAGGTAAAAGGTCCTGAGGGAAGCTTGTTCTGTACAGATGGACTGCTTAATGTTACTGACATCTCTGTAGCAAGACAGTGAATATTATTGCCCTGAACCTCCAGACCTCATTTTGCTGGGTCCATTTTCCACAAATAGCCAGGTGCTATTTGCCAGGTGCAGTGAGGAAAATTAAATCCATGAGATAGTAGATAAATTACAAAGACAATCACAGGTTCAGGACCTTTGTACAATTAGTCTAAGATTCAGATAATTTAATAACTATCAAAAACCAAAATGTTCTAAAATAACATTGAGAATATTATTTATTAGAGTCATTTTGGGGGTTCAAAAATTTTTAAATAAGGGAAATTTTAAATCATAAAATTCTGGCACTGAATGATTTAAATAAACCCTTTTATTTGCAGTTAAGAAAATTATAACTCAAGAAATCGCCCCATATCACAACAGCATCCAACTAGAAGCTGGTTAATATACTCCTATAATATAGTCATCATACTTTTATAAGATAGGTTCCAAATTAGGATTTCAGTATCCAACCACCAAAAGCGAATTTTATTTTTCACTTTTAATCCTGACCTCTGAAATCTACTCAGGAGGAACTCTTCTCCTTTCCCTTTCTTTACATTCTTAACTGATTTTCATAAAACATACTTTCCATTCCCATGGCAGGGTTATTTGACACCTGTAAGGGACTTGGGAGATCTTCAGGATAAATTCCTACATGGCAAACCAAATAAAACATGACTATAAATAATCACAGAAGTAAAAGCCAACCTCCTTGCCCAGGGCCTAAGAGGGATCAGAGCAATAAAAAGAAATTCAGCAGAAAACCAGTATGGTCCTAGGTAAGAGTGAAAAGCATCATAACCTGTTATTCTGTTTGCATCCTTCTATGTCTGGAGAGGTGTAGAGGGGGAGCGGGAGTGTCTATGGTGGGACCATCAGTACTATACTTGTAATTTCTCACATAATGATTTGATGCCTGTTAAAGGACATAAAGAATTCGTGGACTCTGCCTGTTGTCCCAAACACCTGGATTCAAATCCCTGTTCTGACACAGCTGCTGTGTGCTTTGGGGAAGGCTCTTAATTACTTTAAACTTGGGCTTTTTCATTTGTGACAGGGAAGTAACCCTGTCTCCCTCCCAGGGATCATGGTGAGGTTGAAATGAGATAGCAAAAGCAGAACGCCTGGTATTCACAGAAAGCCAATTAGTTCAGTTTTCGTTTGTTTTTATAAAGTAAGACTGCATTAATAAATAGGAGGAAAAATGCAAACAGTACAGAGTAAATCAGATTGTTGGTTTTGTTTCTTTGCAAACTAGTGATGTTTAAATACCCTTTCCAAGAATACTATAAATCCCCCCAAACTCCAAAGTAGAGTTCTTCCTAATGCCATTGAAAGTGCACTGGATTTGAGAAACTATGTAGAGATGCCATGTCTGATACAAGAGCTGGCAAAACATTTTTTTGGCCTAGTTCACTTCTGATCCTCTGAGATTTATTTCCCCCCTGTCCCTCTTCCCTTTTCTCTAACTCTGTTTTTCTTCTTCCTAGAACTGCCCCTGATAACTCCCTGGGCAAAAATCCAGGTTTTCTTTTAAACAGCATGTGCCCTCCTATGACAGGTTTAGGGAGAACTGAAGGGGGTGAGAGTAAATGCAAGAGAGAACATAACCCACATGCACTGCTACTCCTCCCAGTCCCAAGAACACCCTCAGTAACCTCTGTTGTAACCCTCCTTTGCTTTCTGGCTCAGCTCAGCTTGCTCATCTCTTCAGGGCAAGGGTGGAAGGGTCACTGGGAGGAGCCACACTAATTGCAGGAGGAAATCTCCTAGTAATATGAAAACATGGGGGAAAACCAAGAAAGACAAATAGAAGCACGAAAGAGAAGCTGCTGCCAAAAACTGTTATTGAATCCCTTCGGATTTATTTAGAGCATATTGCTCTGCATATAAATATGAAACCAAACAAATCTCTAAGCCAGCCTGTTTAGACCAATTTGACATTTCAATGGAAAATAAAGCTGTGCCTCTGTGATGCCAAAATATCTGGGTAAAAAGTGAAGAATTGTGTCAAATACAAATCTATTTTAAGCTTATTACCTGAGTCTGGCCCTGTGCTTGGGCACACATGAGAGGATAAGAGAAGCAGAAGACAGGGCCCTTCTATTCAAAGAGCTTACAGTATGGCAGCGAACATTAGTAAGGGGGAACACATAGAAAAACAGGGCCCTTCTTTTCAAAGAATTTAAAATATGGCAGCAAATGTTAATAAGTGGGAACACACTGGCTAAAATATCAGCCAACCATTACACATAGGCTGATCACTCTCCTATCATTTTATTTACCTACTATTATTATTATTTATCTCCTATAATTTTTTATAGCTTTAACAACTAAATCTCTATCTATTCTCAGTCTTGCCATCCATCTGTCCATCTGCCCAACCATCCATTTCTTTATATCTCTATCTGAAGAGAAAAGTATTATTTATTTTCTTAATTTCTCCCCTCTAGAATGTAAGCTCCATGAGAAAGTGGGTTTGGTTTTGTTCACTGCTATGCCATGGTCCAAGAACTGAGTCTCACACTAACTGATACTCAGTAAAAATTTTTTGAATGAGCTAATGAATAGAGAAATGAGATATTAATAGTGAAATCAGAAAAATCTTCATAGACAAAAGACATCTTTGGCTGATATGAAGAACAAACAACTTTTGGATAGGTAAGAGGAAAAGAGCATTCCAGATATGACAGAGCATGGGTAAGAGGAAAAGAGCATTCCAGATATGACAGAGCATGCCCTAGGACGTCAGGGCTGGAAGAGCACATCATAAGAAACATGGGGGAAATATTCCTACTCTCTCTAAAAGAATGTATATCAATGTCTGGATTCCCAGATTTGGTAGACAAAATATTAGAACTATTATTATTATTTTTTTAATTCAAGGGTGTTGATATCGTTGAAACAGTCTCCAAGTATTCGTCCTCTCTTTCTAGGAGCTTGCAACTCAGTACCTTCTTTATTCAGGAATGCCTCTTCATTGTTTATCAGAATAACTGCAACAAACTTTAGGAACCCAAGAATAAGAGTAGCTACTGTTGATGCCTGGCTTGTTTTCTGATTTCCAGTTTGGTCTCTGATCTCTTTTGTCCTTCCTCCTTTATAATACGTGTGCTGGTACTCAATATATACTTCATCACCCCTCTTCACTAATGCCAAGCTAATGTTTAGCTATATGTGACATGACTGAACCTTGAGGACATTGTGCTAAGTAAAATAAACCAGTCATGGAAGCATAAATATTGCATGATTCTGGTTATATGATTCTGGTTAACTTAAATAGTCTAATTCATAGAATAAGAGACTAGAATGGTGACTGCCATGGGCTGAGGGGAGGGTGAAATGGAAAGTTGCTAATCAATACACATAAATTCTCAATCGCACAAGATGACAGAGTTCTAGAGATTTGCTGTACAACATTGAACCTATAACTAACAATACTGTACTATACACATACAAACTTGTTAAGAAGGTAGACTTCATGTTAGGTGTTACTACCACAATAAAATAACAATAACAATAAAAATAAAATTAAGTTATTAGATCAATAAACCCTGAGGCTAGAAACCCCGTGTTCTGCTTGTTCTACCGGCCACTTGGGTCTCACACACATGAGACAACACATTCATTCTTTGGTGATGACCCAAGATCCCAGGCACAGGTTTTGGCCCATCAGAAGATATATATATATATATATGAGAGAGAGTTAATTCTGAAAGTAACTGATCATTGCTGAAAAAACCCAAGAGATCTGAGAATCATAGTCATTTCTTATTTAAGAAAGAAATCTTAGAAATAAAACACTCATTTATTCTCATCTTGAAAAATGCTGGCTGCTATTAATTATACATGCGTAATGTGTCTAGCTATGTACAGCCATCACTATTATAGGCAGTAAGGTCTAGGTTTCGTTTGTGTTATGTTAAAAATACATACTAGAAGTGGGTGACCTGGTTAACAGTGGACTGTTGATAGAAATAAAGTGGTTCAGTTAATCTTGACCTTGGACCATTTAAGCACATTACAAAACAAACACACTTTCCCAGCTATTTTGCAACTTAAATAGTTTGGTTTTAATTCTGTTGAGGCTGTCATTTTTATATAAATAAAAACTTGTTTAGCAGTATAAAGTATCACGGTGGTGAAAATTTGGTAGTATCTGTAGCTCTTCATTTATCTTTTATGAGCTTCTCTTTTTTCCTGCTTTCTCTTCATCTAAAAGTTCATCTTGGTCCTGAATTATTCTCAGGCTGTATTGTTTTCCTAGCAGCTCTCAGTCAATTTGCCTATAGACAATTTGCCAATGTTTAATTAGCCAAAAGGCAATTTCCCAAGTGGCTAAGCCTGTGAAAG
This sequence comes from Mustela lutreola, assembly GCF_030435805.1. Lineage (NCBI taxonomy): Eukaryota > Metazoa > Chordata > Mammalia > Carnivora > Mustelidae > Mustela > Mustela lutreola. The sequence goes on along the minus strand of NC_081292.1, from coordinate 30,659,598 downwards.
CAACTCCCCAAAAAAGATGGCTTTTTGCAAACTGCTTTTTGGTAAAATTATCCACGTTCCTCCCTGGATGAGTGACCTTATCCATTCATAGAGTTTGAACTACGATTGTACTCAGCTCTCCAGCATCCATATCACTTGTATGACAGTCAACTTGAATGTTCCGTAGACACATTAAATTTTATATGCCTAAAAGTCCCTTTCTCAGTTCTAGTAATTCTAAATTGTTCCTCCAGTATTTCAGATCTCAATGAAAAGCACCACTTGTCACCCACTTCCCCAAATCAGGAACGTGAGCTGTTATAGATTTATTTATTCTCTCATCACCCTCTATGTGCAAACAGTTGCCTAGTCCTGCTGATTTGAATCTCATAATTAAAGAGAGGAATAAAATCATCAGATCTGTGTTTCCCATAGACTCCTAAGTGCTTCTTAATCAATCATCTTCTCTTCATCATTGTTGCGTACTGAAGGTTGGGTCTGTCCCATTCATTTCTCTCTAAGCGATTCCAAGACTATTATAATGAGATCATAATCTGCCTCCACCTAATTTTCCCTTTTCACATTCTTCCTCTACTTTGCTACTAGAATAAGCTACATTCCTATATTTAAAATTATTTACAGACTCTCTGTTATCTATATCAGTGGTCCCTAAAATTTTCCATGGAACACCAATCCTGAAAGATGGCCTGTATTCAAATAAGTTTAGGAAACACTGCAAGCGCTGTAAGATAAAACACAAATACTACAAAATCATCTGTGTCCAAATAAGTTTAGAAAATACTGCATACTATATCCTCCTGCAAAATCACAAAGGCCACTCACACAATAAATGTCCTTGTAAGACTTGAAGAAAACCAATACATAACACTGTCTAACCCAGCATATCCCAGATGTATTCTCCACCCCCCAACCCCCGCCAAGTAACAGCTATTAATAAGCACTGGGAAACATTTTGAAAATGCTAGCATATTGTGATTTGATCATGCTAAGGAACTGAAATAAATGGCTTGACCCAGTCCACTGCCCCTGTCTTATACCCTGCCCTCTTCACCTCACAGTTCCCATTCTGGGAATGTGGTATGACTTGCAGTTCCTCGTGAGCAGCATGTTCCTCCCCATGCATCTTTGGCATGTTGCTCCCTTTACCTGAAATGCCCTATTCTAAACCCACTACCACTTCCACCTTCTAACTCCTACTCATCTTTCAAAACACATCTCCAATTTCATCTCCTCTAGGAAACTTTCTGACCTTTCTGATCTTACCTTTTATTTCCCTCATAATGTCCTCCTACTCATCCAGCACTTAACATCTTTTAACTAAAGCCAGCTTTATTTCCCCCATGTCTTCTACATCTCCTCAGGAACCAAATCATTAGTATAAAGTAAGTGCTCAAGAAATAGTTGTTGAATTGAAATAAACTGACCCATGAAGAAGATAATAGATGATAATAAAATTTTTAGGAAGGTATAAAATACTATAATCCCTCAGTATTTAAAAAGTATATTTGAAAAAAAAATGTTTTCTTTTAAAAAAGGCAGTTTGTAGTGTTCATCCTATTTTTTAAATTAATGTCATTTTATTTGTTTATTTATTTATGTATTTATAAATATTACTTAGTTAACATACAGTGCAATATTGGTTTCTGGAGTAGAATGCAGTGATTTATCACCTATATACCATGTCATTCTATTTACTAATATTAGTAATTTGTATTGAAATTTTCCTTCTCACTTGCATCTGATGTTTTGATCATAACAGATAGTCAAGTATTTTTTCTTTATTAAAAATAATGAAAAAAAGAAACTGCTAGAAATGCTCACTATGGCAACATTCTATTGTGGAACCACAATACCACTTTGGATCTTGAAATATAAACACACCTAAAGCCAATGTAAGGACACTGATTCCACATCTTTTTTCAACCTTATTTAACAACAGCTGGTCTTCATTTTATTTACTTCAAACCTACCAGTCCTGTTTAGGGTGTGAAACAGGTCTAGGCCAAGCCTCCTATGTTTAGCTGTACATAAAAGATGACAGCTTTTCTCCTGGGTAAAATTACCTCATGCCATGTTTCCTCCCAAATCTCAACTTACTTATATTCAAGATCTGGGTTTCCAAGAGTGAGCAGAGATCACTGACCAAGTACAATGTCCTTATCAACTTATGTGTGAATACAGGTTGTATCCATAGGTGTAATGTTTAACAAATGTTTGAGATGAATGTTCACTAATCCTAACTGATTTACTTCACATTAAAGAAGATATCTCCTTTACTTATTTGTTCATGCATTCAATTAAAGTATGTTGAACACAGGGCACCTGGGTGGCTCAGTGGGTTAAGCCTCTGCCTTCGGCTCAGGTCATGATCTCAGGGTCCTGGGATTGAGCCCCGAATCAGGCTCTCTGCTCAGCAGGGAGGCTGCTTCCTTCTCTCTTTCTGCCTGCCTCTCTGCCTACTTGTGATCTTTGTCTGTCAAATAAATAAATAAAATCTTAAAAAAAAAAAAAGTATGCTGAACACTTGTTATGTGTCAGTTATGACACTGTCAAAAAGGCCATAGTGAAATAATAATAGTAAACATAGCATAAATAATATATTAAAAATAGCATAAATATGAATAATGGTTGCACATACTGAGTATACACAATGTATAAGGTGCCATGCTAAGTCATGTGTATATATTATCCCATTTGATCTTTACAACAAGCTTATGAAGTCAGTGCATTGCTATTCCTTTTCATATAATAGGATACTGAGACTTAGAGATCTTGGTATAACACCTGAGACCAAAGAGCTAGCAAACATCAGAATCATGTTTGAATCCAGACAGCCCACCTACTGTGAAGCTCCTATGCCTGCCAGGCAAAAAAGCCCAACAGTGGTCACACAATATCACTCTACCATCAGACTTCCCACACATATACTCCTTGCCCAACTGCTGTTATATAATATCTTAAATAGAATTGATGAGGAACAATTTGAAGGATTTTAAAGTGGCAAAGGCATAGGAAATCAAATTAAAATGTTTATTTTTTAATCAAACAACTTTGGAGCATATGGTGCTAGCAACTACTCGATGAATATTAACTGATTGTAGTTAATGGTAAACTGTAGTTAATGTGGTTGTACTGTATGACCTTTGAGGTACCTTCGACCAGGAGATTCTGTGATTAAAGAAGTGGCTTAATCCAGTTGTTTCTAGATCCTGTCTCCAGACTATCTCTCAAAAATCACATTTAATTCAGGTTATTTCCAAAGGAATGGACTGGACTAAGCAAGCCACTCATCTGTATTTACACTAAAAGAAAGAGGTCACCTGCAGAAGAGTGGCCAGTTAGGACATATTTTGTCTCAACTTGTATGCTGTGACAGAATGGAACTCAAGATATAAAACACAGCAAATTGTTCTATGGCATCATGTATAACTATGTCCAACTGTGTAGCAAATGAGTTTTCTGGGTCAATCAGCTATTTGAAAACAGTGATAAATATTTTTTATAGATCCAGCAGACTAGAAGCTGCTTTATAGGATTTGATCAGTGTAATGAATTATGGTAGATCCTGAATGTACAATGAATGCAATTCCCTGATGTTCATAGTGTAAATTTCCTGCCCTACCCCAGCCCCTGACTCACTTAACCATCTATTCTCCCCACAGGCCAAAAAACAAGATTGCTTGAACAGTGTATTTCCTGACTAATTTATTAAGATGGCTGCTTGGGTTATACAATATTCCCAACCCAAAGGCCACTCACTGGCAAGAGAAAATAATCCCTTTTTTAATTAAGTAGGAAAAAAATATCGGACTGAATTCCAAGCTATTTGACCAGTTTGACCTGGTCTTAGACCTCATTCACATTTCCATGAGCTCAGAGGTGAACTCCAAATCCCACTTAAGGTTCAAGTTTTGTTTAAAGTACTGTTTAGGGGAAAAGAGTCATTTTTCTAGCTCTCCTGGAATTTGAATGTCAGTAAGGTGATAACCAGGTGCCAAAGTGATAGGCTGTTATAATATAACATGATCCAAAGTCCACTTATACACAGAAGTTCTGGACTATGCAACAAGAACTGAAATGTTATACATCAATTCCTATGTCCTGAATGTATCTTTTCCCCATGGGAAACAACATTTTCACAGGAATTTTGGAGCTGGGTCAACCAGTGACCTGAAATTATATTTAAGTCCAGGATCCTTACATTCCTTAAGGAGGCAGTTGTAGCAAACCAAGTAAAATACCTTATGTAAGCCAGTAAAACTTATAGCAGCAATATGACCATATAATCATTGTCACTTTAAAAAATGGGTATTATGGAGGGCACATATTGCATAGAGCACTAGGTGTGTTGCATAAACAATGAATTTTGGAACAATGAAAAAAATAAAATAAAATTTAAAAAAAATCTAAAAAACAAAAATTGTATGGCCAGAATGAGAGAACATACCAACAATTTAACTCATGATGGAAACACTCCAATTTAATCTGCTTGAAGGTAGCATATCCTAGTTATTAAAAGCATATTCCCCAACAAACATAGATCTTGCTTCAAATCCTGCTTCTTTCATTCACTGCATAATCTTGGGTATGAAAGAGAAGTTTCAGCTTCCATAACTGTACCTCATGGAATTATTATGTGGTTTAAATGTGAAAATGTAGTTAGAGGCTCTTATTATACTGTTTGGCACACAGAAAGCACTCAGTAAATACTAGCGGTCAGGATTTACCTATTCAACTGACAATTATGGAAAGTCCGAAAGGGTCAGGGACTAAGAAAAGACTAAGGGAAACAGACAAAAAGAACTAAAAGCAGGATGACAATATGGTTAAAACATTGTTTTTAAATTTTCGTTTGTTTGTTTTTTAACTTTTATGTTCTTGGATATTTTCCCATCGGCCCTGGTTCCTCCAATGAAAACAATGGTAAGCCTCTCTAAAACGGGATGCCATATCTGCAATTTCTTTTGAACGGCTTTTCTAGTATAAAATGATTACTTTGTGGTTGGCTAATTTTTCTCTGTCACAGGGCAAATTTGAAAGTTTATGAAGTATATACTCAACCAACAACATAGCCAAGGCTCAGTTATACTTTCGTATATGTGAGTCCTATCACTGCTGAACTGAGATCATACCACGGGGCTCTGAAGAGACTGATAGGATTAGAGGACCTTTACAAAACCAGAACTTCTAAAAACTAAACTAGATGCCCTTACCCTAGCAGAGACTTAGCATTTTCAGAACTGCTCAAAGTATCAGGGGTCCAAATCTCATCAGGATGTAGCTGATAGTCTGTCTTCACTCAACTTTGTTGTTGTGATTCTAGGCACATGGCAAAAGTATTGTATGCATGTACTTGTACACATGTGGGTTGTGCGTGTGTATTCTGAAAGTTACCTAGAGAAACATTCCATTTGCAAATGACAAAAGTGAGCCACAAAAAGATAATATAATTGCTGAATTAAAATTAATAATACATATAATTAATGGTTTAGTAAACCAGTGACATAATCCCATTGTCTTCTGAACTTGGTATTTTATTTATTTATTTTTTTAAATCTTGAGAGAGAGTGAGAGAGAGAGAGCAGGAGCAGGGGTGGGGGCTAGGAAAAGAGAGAGAGGGAGAAGCAGACTCCCTGCTGAGCAGGGAGCCCCACACAGGGCTAGATCCCAGGACCCTGAGATCATCACCTGAGGTAAAGGCAGACACTTAACCGACTGAGCCACCCAGGCACCCCTTGATATTTTAATATTAATTATATGATTCAACTTGCTGTTTTACTCACATAAAAGCTCTGAAAATTTTATTGTCTTTGGCTCATTAGTTTGATCTCAGAATTTTGAAACTAAACTAAAAGCTGTGAATCAATTTTCTTTTTTTGACTTTGGATAAAACTTACATTAATTTCAATTTTTACACCATGAATACAATCCAGCATTGGCATCATCAGGTTATGACCCAGGTTACGACTTTAGGATTGAGTATGTTTCTAATACAATTCATCTTAATTTTTTTTTTTTTTTTTTGAAACAGGGTAGGAAAGTGCTAGCTCCTGGGTTAGAATGGTAGTTCTGTGTTGTTACTGACTAATGATGGGAAACTAACCAAGTCACAATTTCTGTGAGTCTCAGTTGTTTTACTAATAAAATAAGAATCACACTAATGAGTACCAAGGCCCATCCCAGTTTTTAAACTCTATGATTCTTTTTTTCAACTAATAGTTAAGGTTTAGATTATCTGATGAATGCAAAATATAACATGTATTTACTTAAAAATTAATATAATATATAATTTCTTGAATTAATAAATTCAAGAAACTTAACTGTGAGAGAATATTTGAGTTGAGGGTTAGAAAGATTCCTTTCAAATACTTCATACTATGAGTTAAATTCAAATAACTACTTCAGAAACTTTTATTTTTGAGGAACTGCTCGGAAGAAATAATTTTGTTAAGTAGAGGCGGATGACAAAGATTTTAAAATCAGAAAGATCTCAATTCAAATCCTGTGTTCATGGCATCATCTTGGGTAAATTATATCATCTCCTAGGCCTCGGTATCTTCATCTCTAAGGTAAGGATAATATGTACCTCCTAGTGCTGTTGTAAAGATCAATGAGACATAAAAGGCATCTACCAGGTGGCTGGTACAGGGTAAACATTCAAATATAACCTATTTCTTTTTTTTCCTTTCCAAAAGTCTTTGTACTAAGGGCAAAAAATCCTTATTTTAGTAGAAGCAAGAGTGAAATCAATAGGCTGTGAATCTCCTGAGTGTAGGAAGGCAATATTTCATTGCAGTTACCAGTGTGCAATTTAGGGTCTCACAGACTTGCATGCAAATTCAAGCTCTGTGTTACCTTTGGGAGCATAGGCAATTTATTTAAGTTCTCTGAGATGCAGTTTTTCATCTGTAAATTGGTTATTATGAGGCTTAAAAGAGAGACACTGTGGAATAGTATCTATATCACATCATTAGAACGTAATAAATCAAAGCTGTTTGTATTATGCTTATGCTTATATTCTCCACACTTGAAACAGTGACTGGAAGAAAGAAGGAAATCAATGAATATTTCTGAAGGAATGACTAACAAATGATTGTTCCTTGGTTGATGAACAACACTGAGAATCTCTGTGTCTTCTGGGAGCAAGGCAGGCCCTGGAATCCCACAGCTTCCTATGGAAGGCATGTCATTTTCAAAGACATCTTTCTTGACATGAAAACAATGCCATGTAAACCACTTGTGTTCTTTTTATGGAACCAGCTGGGGATTCCTCATGTTTTTTGCTCTTAGTTAGAAAAATCTTCCATGACATTTTTCGTGGGTGTGCCCCTGATTGTCTATAGCCCAACACTAGGGAAATGGGTGATGGTTGGGGGTGGATATGGCTAAAAACTTTGGGAAATCTGAAATAAAGGTTACATCAGTCCCACTGGGTATTCTTTAATTGGTTCCACAAAAAAGATCTTTAAATTGTTTACTCTTATAAACATAGGTTAAGAAATACTAGCACTTCATTAGATTTAAACAGCAACAATGACAAAATGACATTAGAGTATTTATACTTTGATAGGTATGTTCCTTTAGAATCCAAAAATATAAGAGTTCTATTATTAGAACATTTAAAATAAAATTATATCATAATTTTAGGCTGACATTTAAAAAACAACCTGTGAGCTCCCTCTGCTGGATCTTCAGACTGTAAGTGCCAGAAACAATTTTAGTACCTTATAGCTACCTCATCAATTGGATTAATCATGGTGAGGAGATTAACACAAAGAAGTGATGAGGTTCCATTTCCAAATCCATAGTAAAAGAGTTTGCCAAATAAACTGAAATATTTTTTCCACTAATATTAAAAAATAAGCACTTTATTTTGTTTCATTTCAAGTAGGAGACAGCAGATTTTTTGTTTTATGTTTTTAAAAGGAGGCACAGACTTTCTTCAGGGAAGGGTCACATGTGGTCCATGGTGCCTGTTGCCAGGGTAACCATGTCCTCTGTCTATACATGTCAAGGCCAGTTGCTTCGTTTGGAGACAGACGCAAAGGTAATAAGAGTCAGGTCAAACGAAACAGAAAATGCAAATTATGATGCTCACACTGCTTCAGAAAAATTCCAATGTGGTTATCCTGCAACTCAACTTAGAAAAGCTTCCACTATAATAATGAATTTCTTTAAATTTTATTCATACTACTGTCTACTTAAAAAAATATGTTCTGGTAAATATATGAGCACTTTATGCCTTTGCATTGGGGACTTTATTTACTAAACTTGGAAGGAGATGTGAGGACAAAATGTTCTTCAATAAAATTAGAACTTCTCTCTTTTGAGAGTCATAAAACATTTATCCAAAACTCTATAAAAAATATTACCCCTTTTAGTTTATACAGTATTTATGAATAAGGGTCTTCTTCCTTTTTTTTTTTTAAATGTCCAATGAAGATACTGCATTTACAAACTGTTTGCTGAAGGAAGGCTATAATTAGTATAAAGAATACTGAACTCCCCTTTGAGAATGGCAAGTTATTGGTTTACTTTGTTTGTTTATATGAAGTACAGAAATAGAACTTATTGCAGAAGACTGGAGTCTGATCTATTAATTTAGTGTAGATTTTTATAGTGGGATGCACAATAAATATACAAGTCAGTTCTCATGTATTCATGAAAAAACACTATTTTGTCAAGTTTCATGGACTTCACACTATTTACTTTTTATTATAAAATTTCCAAACCCATAATTTTTTTTAAAAAACCTTACTTCATAAATATTGATAGTGGTTTCCATTTCAAAAATAGCCACAAATACATCCATATATTTAAATTGACCTCTTTCATAATATCTCTAGAAAGGTAACCAAAACAATTCCTTAAGTTGAAAAGTCCAAGTTACTAGCTACAAGGATGATATAGTTCCTTGTTTTGCTTGTAAAGGTTAAGCACATATTTCCCCAAAGTCTTCATTTTTCATTTTCTCTCTTACAGTACATTATGTTACTGGAAATTTCAAAAAATCTTCATCAAAAAGGAGTTGCATAGCCATTACTTCCTTTCCTGCAGGGTTTCCCCTTGGGTCTATCTCCAAAAGGAGTTGGAGGAGCTAAGAAGAAAAGATATATGTGGTGAAATATACGAATGCAGAATGAACTATAATAGTCTTTTTTAATTTAAGATTTATTTATTTTAGAGTTTTAGACAGAGAGAAAGAGAGCAAGCGAGCAGAGGGAGGGCAGAAGGAGAGAGAGAGAATCTCAAGCGGACTCTCTGCAGAGTGCAGACTCTGATATAGGGCATCTCATAACCTGAGCTAAAATCAAGAGTTGGACGCCCAACCAACTGAGCAACCTAAGTGCTGCCCTAAGACAGAGTGTCTTGCAGAAACTGTGACCATATGCTCCATTTTACTGGAGACAATCTTGGTTGATGCTTATTTTTCTGGCATTATTAACTGTGATTTCATTCTCAAAAATGTCTGTTTTCAATGATAAATTATATGACTATCCTATTTACAGTATAAAGATTTCTGACTGCACTACCATTTGTTTTCTAGAATATCATTTCTAAATGTGTATTTACCTGAACTTTAATCTCTCCATATATCAGAAGTTGTTCGGTTGTCTGAGAAATGCTGCATTCTATAGGCAATAGTCTTCTTGGTGAGTCTAAGATGCATTCATACATTTAAGGCTGCTCAATTTTGCTTACTTCAAAAATTCTGAAATTTTTGGACTATCATCAGCCCCCTCATATTTTTGCACAATGCTTATTAATAAAATGAAACATGGAGCTATAACTATCCATAGTTACATGAGCACTGAAATAATATGCAACGTGAAGCTGTAACTATCCACAGTTACAAGAGCACTGATTTCTAATTAGCACAGGATACTATTCATATACTATTCCTACACTTATTTTACCCCACACCATCTGATGAATTAAAATTGTGGGGAAACAAAGGTATGCACCATTAGAATGCCAGCTGCACAAATTCTGCTTGAGAATATCAAGGGTGCTCTAATTTAAAGTAAAAAGTATTCATAAAGTTCATGTCTACAATGCTTAGTTAGATATTAGGTTGCATCTCCCCACAACATTCCATTGAATCCAGTTCTTTATTTAGTCCTTATGTTCAAAGCACTAGTTACACACTGCTTCAGGATGCAAAACAGAAACTGTTATATCCAGGGACTTAGAGTAGGTAAGAGAATCCTCCATTCCTGGTATGACTTACTCTGTTCATTTTTTCCCATACCTCTCATAGGTTTCTAACATGCGATGTAATCTTTAATTGATTTTACCAACTCTTTATTTTCCATCTTCTGAACTAAAATGTAAATTCCTTAAGAGTAAATGTTTTGTCTCTTTTATTCGAAGAGACTTTATTTTGTTTCTCTTAATTTACCTCAAACATTAAAAATAACAGCACAAAGTCTAGGCTTAATCAATTTATCTTGAACAGGTTAATGAATAAATGAACTCCTTAAGGGAATCCTTAGTCATGGAGCTTAGCTCATTTTAGGCATGATTTCTGACAAATGAAGAAATAAAGGTGCAAATGCATGAGAAAACAGGTATGTAGGGTGGATCTCAGAGAAATACATAAGACTGGAAAGGTATGCTAAGAATGGAGAAACTTGAGTGTCATGTTAATGGCTTGGTTACCACATATTGTGCAATTACTATGGGTCTTGTACTATGTCCGGAATAATATCAACATATATTCCTATAACAAACCCAAAAGGTAAGTATTATTTACCCCCTATTTTAAATGAGAAAACAGAATCTCATGAGGGTTAAATAACTTGTCCTAAATCTTATGAACTGGCAATGAAGTTAGTCAAATCTAATAACCGGCTGACTCCAAGACTTATGTTCATTATATTGTCTTTCATTAGGCTGTGGAAAACCATAAAGATAAGTAAGCAGTGGAATAAAGTCTTTGCCTCATGTTTTTATAGATAACTGCCATCACTATAAGTGAGAGATTATATAATAAAAAATTGAATATGAGATTTTAGTAGGAGCTGGAGTTCCAGCTCTGGAACTAAGAATTCAGAAAGAATTCACAGATTCCAGAGTTGTGATGTCCAAGAGAATGGCTACTAGCCTCATGAGACTACTGAATGCTTGAAATAGGACGAGTCCAAACTGGCATATGCTCTAAGAGTAAAAGATACACTGGATATTAAACAGATGGTACCCCCCCAAATATAAAATATTTCATTAATGATTTTAACTTATTATATGTTAAAATGATGACACTGTGGATATGCTGAGCTAAATAAAGTATATTAAAGTTAAATTAATATGTTTCTTTATTTTTTATAAGGTGGCTACTAGGAAAATTATACATGTGTCTTGCATTAGATCTCTTTTAGACAATTCTATTCCGTTATAATAAAGGAGGCTCTTGAATTCTTAATCAATCATGGGGGAATAGCTTAGAATAAGTAGGCCAAGAAAAGAATCTTGAGAGAAACCTACATTTAGGAATCAGGTAAAGAAGGAAGATGTAGTAAAGGAGACTAGGAAGCTGATTGAAGATGACAGTATCAAGAAGTAAACTTGGCTACATGTTGCAGAAAGGTCACGGAGGAGGACAACAGAGTAGAGGCTGCTAGATTTGATAATAAGGAGCTTGTTTTTAGGACTCTTCAGAGTGGTTGTGGGAAAAGCTGGTTTTAAGAAAGGGGTAGAGGTGGGACTCAAAATACATACCATTTAAGTAAATGGATGATATGACCATGTTAGTTTAATGGAGGGAAAGAGATGAAAGATTCAAAAGGAAGAAAAGATCTTTGCCATGGCAAAGTCCCATCATCAATTCTTGAAAAGTAACTCACCTAAGAAAAGATTCAGTATATTTTTCCATTGAAGCTACAGGGAAGGAATGGAAATTCAGGAATTCACATCATTTTACTTCCCATAGTCTCTGAGATGAAAGAGATAAGGTTATAGTCTGAGAGTCAGAAGGTTGAAGCTCAATTTGTGATCTTGAGAAGCGTGAGAAGGGTTTGGAAAAAACATAGCAGCATATCATCACTAAGGAATGACAGGAGATTGGGAAGTGAGCAGTGAAAAGCCAATGGAGTTTGGATAGCATAAATACTCAGAAGCATCTGTTGACACAATGATGTTGCTTTCTCCAGCAGAGCTAAACTTTCTGAGGTTTACCCAGGATTAGAAATTGACAAAACAAGTGTGAATGAAAGACAAACAGCTCCTTCTGTTGCTCCTGTGAGGTTAAACAAAATTGTAAACATGATGCCCCGATTAGTTTAAAAGAAGCTTCCAAAGCCAGGAGGGGAGATTTTAGAGGATGGAAGGGAGTCAGTCCCATTTTGCTGCAACGCATTTTCTTCATCTGCCAACTGATCTCACAGGCATTTATGAGGTGCCAGCTCATCCTTGGGGGGTTCCAGTCAGCTGGTGATTTTCTCTGGACTGCCTACCATGTGGACTTCAGGCTAGCACCAGCCACAGAGACAGCTTTCAGGGACTTTACCCAGCACCCACAAGTCAATTTTCTGTAATTAATCCTTTAATTCACATGATAGAGAAAGAGAGAGAGAGAGGTAATCTTCCTACTGTTCCTCCTTCTCTAGTTGAATCCCAACTGATACAAAATTAAAAGCCTAGAAAAAAGATGACAAAACCGTGGAGTTCAGGAAAAAGAGATTTCTTTTACACATTCATTTATCAATTTATTCTAGGTGCCAAAATCATATGTCATATAAGATATGAGTCTTGACAAGCATTCATTAAACCAAACAAGTAAAATAAAACTGTCTGCATGAAGTAGAGACGGGGGTTCAAGGCAGGGATGATCATTCTGCTTGGCTGGATTTCAAAGGCATGCTGACTTGAGAGTATGGTTTATTGTCTACATCATACATTAGAACAAGAACAAAACCAATTTCTCCTTTGGCCCAAGATACTGAACAAGAAGTAAAAGGTGAAACTGATGCTTAGAAATGATTTTCAAGAAATGGTGTGGGATCTTGATGTCCACCTCAGACATCACCTAGTCATTATCACTCCAAATCAGCTTATTCTTTCATATTCCATGAACAGTAATTTCCAAGTTCCTCAAACACAAATCTCTGCAATATTCTCTACTCTTTTTCCCCCCAATTTCTTTTAGCACCATTACCATCTTGCTGCCCCCTGCTACTGCCTCCTTAAGTGACTACCAAATCCTGTTATTTCTATTTCAGTATCATCTCTTGCATAAATACCTACCCTCCTTAGAAACTCTGTTGCTACTGCCACAAATAAGGCCATCACTGCTGCTCACCTGGGCATTTTCACGAGCCTTCTAATGGGTATTTCTGTTCCCAAAGCTCCCACAAATCAGGCCTAGTCATTTTCTTGCATAAATATCGCTGAACCTCTTCTAGATATTTCAAACTCCTTATCACAATACCTTTTCATTTGAGGCTCTGACAAGCATTTTCTACATTTCCCATCACTTCTCATCATTTATCTCTAATAGACGTCTGCTGGTCATTCCTAAATGACACCATTCCTTCCAGAACTTTGTGGCTTTGTGTGTACTGTTTCTTGGCTTAGAATGCCCCTACAACCTTCTACTTGTGATAAATGTCTCTTAATTCTTCAAGACAGGTTCAAGTTCTCCATCAGGCATACACCTCCTTGACCCCAGAGCAACACATGTGAATCCTTTTTGACACAAATTTCATGTTAAATAATAATTATTAATTTATATAGATGCTTTTCATTTTGATACTGTCATCTCCTGAGGGCTATAATAGCATATATTAGTAATGCTCTAGCCAGCACACAGGAATGGCTTCAGAAAAGTTTATTAGACAAATGAATTAATGAATTAATTAATGGATATCACAGAGAACCATATTTCAAATGGAGGTTTACAACTATTGTGCAGGCCCTCAGCCTATCCCACAGAAAACTATTTCATCTATCAAATAAAATAGTGTAAGAGTATAAATATCTTTCCCAAATACTCCTTCTTAGAACTTCAGTTGTAAAAAAAAACAAAAACAAAAACAAAAAAAACAAAAAAAAAACACAGTATTTCATCCACTTAATAACTTAGACCTATATTGTGGCCTGCCCCAGAAAACTAATCACAATTTTTATACTATTATTTCTATAGTTAAGAATATTCCTCAGTTTACGAGAAGGGCCACTCCAGAAATCAGAGTTCTCCACCTACAGCCATGCCATCTGCTTGGTAAATAGGGAGAAAGACATGGAGGGAAGAATGTCAGAAACAATGTTTATTTTCATTTCACAAGGCACGGCTGCTGGGCCCTGGCATACAGTGAGAACATAAGCCTATGTTTGGAGGTATACAACTTCCCTCACCATAATCAAGACTACTTTCAGGCTATGTCAGAGAAGTCAGAGAAATGGGATTCACAGAACAGCTCCTACTCTCTAGAGTATCTCTTTCTGCCTATATATTCTAATGCCAGCTGCAATATTAACTTTAAACCATGGATATTTATAACTCTGGTTACTAATATTTTAAGAAGTCCCTTTGGATCTTAAATTATCAGAGAAATCACTGAATAAAATACTCCTGAATATCTCAATAACAGCAGCATTTTCATCTAAGCAGTCATTTGACAAACTTTGGTTGAATGCTTGCCATGTGCTAGCCAATGTACTCAACACTGGGAGTAGAGATAATTCATAGTCTTATGAACAAATTATCAGCCAATAAAATTTTATTATACATGAAGTTATATGTAGAAGTGGCAAAAATAGACTATTTCTGCCCTCATGTTTACTTGCTAGCGGGGAAAATGTGTATGATTATAATGTGATTATTTTTCAATAACTAAGTGTGTTTAAAGCATTACAGAACCGTAGGGAGGGAGTTCCTTATCCAGATGAGGGAGAAATGAAGGTGGACAAATTTTAAAAAATGACCCCCAGGGGATGCCACCAAGATGGTGACATAGGTTATTCTTGACTTCAACACCCCCCTCACACACACACATACAAGAAAAATAATTAACATCTATTCAGGAACAAGACAGCACTGACAGACTCCTAGATCATGGGAGTGAGGCTGAACCACCTCCTATACCACAGAGACCAAGACACTGGATTTGAAGGGTAAGAGAAGTGGCTACACATTGACCACACTGCCCCTTTTCCAGGCCACTGCAGTATCATATGGAAACAGCTGTCCTGAGCCTTCAGTTCCTCCAGTGGGAAAAGAGAAGCCACAGGGACAACCAGTTCCCCTGGCATTGTGAGTCACTTCTCAGTAGTCCCTACTTAGTTGTTGCACCATGGAGATTGCAGGAGAATCCTCATGGCTCAACTGCTGAGAAAGTGACTGTGATGGAGAAGGGGGGAAACCTGCAACAAGCAGCACATGGATCTTGGCAGAGACCAGGGCCCAAGTAGTAGCCCCAACCAGCATGTTTGCTTGCCTGCTGAACCAAGGTGGGGGTGCACTCTGAACAAAGAATGTCATAGGGTGTATATCTGTCTGATTTGGACTGAAAAACAAGGGGGTTTGCTGTACCTAAAGCCACATTTGCCTATTACATGGCAAGAAACTGACCACCTGTTGGGGAGAGTGTCTTCCAGCCCTTTCTATCTAAGCAGAAGGACTGGTGACAACTCCTAGAAGCTGTGTAAATCACCATGCTTAAGCCAACAGACAAGCAGGCAGAGTGACTGCCCCCACAGCAAAGCTAGTACCTACCACAGAGCACTCCTGTGCTTTGCATGGACAGAAGAATTAATTCATAGCCAAGGGTGAGGGTAGCTCCCACTCCCTCCTAGCAGGACTGCCTGTTTGGGAAATTGAGTAGTCTAGAGAGGCCCCACCCATTCTCTCTAAGGCATGAGGGCTGAGACAGCCTCATATTGGAGAATGTCTTCTAGCACCATCTGACCAGAATGCCTGGAAACAACTCCTGGAAGCTGTGCTGTCCTACTTGACTCAAGTCAAGAGGCAATAGTTAGCAGAACAAAGCCAGTGCTCTACTGTATCAGGGAACTTGGGGTGCAAGTCAGCTTGAGTTCAAGACAGCAAAGAGCTTTACTGACTTTAAAGCTGCTTCTCCCACTGCACCTGGACAGAGAATCTAATTCATAGCCCAGCTCATTGCAGAATAGAGCCTTCAGCCTGTCTAATCAGGAAACCTAACCAGAGACACAGGAAGAGGCACAGCTCATTCACTAGCCCTACATACAGTAACACTTAGACACAGCATATACAGGGCTTTCCTCATTTAAGGACAAAACTGGTGACATGACTTGACCAGAGAATTCAGTGCATAGTTTGACCTGAATTGGGTCCCTAAATAACAAACCACAAAGGCCCTGAGTACTATCCTGCTGCATTGCCAGGGCAGGGAAGCTAATTCATAGCTCCAACTATTACTGAATATAGTATCTAGTCCTGACTAGCTGTAAGCCTGAATAAAAAATATGGGCAACTATGGAACCCATCCCTTACTTGGGTAGGGAACCAAGTCAGCAGTCCTAGCCAACTGTTCTCAGTCAGTGTAACACGCCCCCTCCCCAATCTCTGTCCTTAAAGTTCACACAGTTGCCTTGCCCCCAAACAGAACATGATAGCAGACTTCACCTGCCCAAGGACATTACCAGTAGATATACCTAGAAACACAAAAAGGGCCAACAGGTGAAGAACCATCTCTGCCAAAGCAAACTTACAAAGTCTGGAATAGGAGCCCAATTACTCAAATGCACAGATACCAATATAAGGAATCAAGGATCACAAAAAGCAGGTAAATATGACACCACCAAGGGAAATTAGTAAAGCTCTAACAACTGACCTTAAAGAAATGGACCTCTATGTACTGGGAGACAAAGAGATCAGAGCAATCCTCTTAAAGAGGTTTAGTGAACTCAAAGAAAACAAAAATAGACAACTAAACAAAATTAGGAAAACAATGCATGACCAAAATGAAAAGTTCAACAAAGAAATAGCAATCATCAAAAAATAAGTAAGAAAGAGAGAAAGAAAAGAAAAAAATCCTTGAGCTAAAAATATAACTGAACTCAATAAGTTTCAAAAGTAGACTCGAGTGTGCAGAAGAAAGAATCAGCAACCTGGAAGATAGGACATTGGAAACTGCTGACTCAGAGGACCAAAAAAAGAGTAAAGAAAACCTAAGGTACACAATTGACACACAATGAGAAGAAACAGTATTTGTATTATAGCAATTCCAGAAGGGGAAGTAAAAAGAAAGGGATAGAAAATATATTTAAAGCAATAATGGCTAAACTTCCTAATCCTAAAAAGAAAAATGGGCATCCATACCATGAGATCTAAAGAATCTCAAACAAGTTGAACCCAGATGGAGCTAGATCAAGACACATTATAACCAAACTGTGAAAATCAAAGGCAAAGAATTTTAAGATCAGTAAGAGAAAAGAGAGAAGTTAAAAATAAGGGAAACCCAGGTGGATTTCTCAACAGATAATTTTCAGGACAGAGAATGAATAACATATCCAAATACTGAGAAAAGGTAACTGCCAACCAAGAATTTTGTGCTCAATAAAGCTATCCTTCATAAATTAAGGCAGTATAAAGGCTTTCCCCAACAAACAAAAGCTGAGGAAGTTCATTACCACCAAACCTGCCTTACGAGAAGTGAGTTCTTTGCATGGAAGTAAAACAAAAACAAAGACAAAACAAAATAAAACAAAAAACACTGATAACATCATAAATACATTAAGAGGTAGTATAAATATCACTGGTAATGGTAAATATATAATCATATGTAGATTCTATAATATGGTAATTGTGGTCCATAATTCACTTACAACTCTACTTTAAATTTTTAAAAAATGAATGCAGTAAAATAGCCATAACTGCAATAATCTGTTACTATTACATACACACACATTAACACACACACACACACACACACACACACACACATATACAAACATGTAGGTTGTAACAGTAATAACCTAAAAAGTAAGTGGAAGAAGTAAAAATGTAGTGTTTACTAATTCTACTAAAGTCCAGTTGTTATCAGATTAAAATAGGGTGTTATAAGTTTAAGATATTTATGTAAGCCTCATGGTAACCACTAGGGAAAATCTTGCAGTAATAACACAAAAGAAGTGACAAAAAAGTCAAAATATACTGATACCAAAAATTATCAAAACACCAAAATACAGCAGAATAAGAAACAAGGAACAACAGATCTACAAAACAACCAGAAAAAAATTCACCAAATAGCAACAGTAAGTACTTACCTATTGATAATTACCTTAAGTATAAATGAATTAAATTATCCAATTAAGGCACAGAATGACTGAATGTATATAAAAACAATATCTAATAATATGTTGCCTATAAGAGACTCACATTGCCTTCAGAGATACACATGGACTGAGAGTGAAGGAATGGGAAGAGACAATTCAAGCAAATGAAACCAATAAAAAGAAAGAGTAACTATACTTTCATCAGACAAAATAGATTTTAAGTAAAAAATGGTAAAATGAGACAAAGAAAGTCATTATATAATTATAAAGGAATTAATAATTCAAAAAGATCTAACAATTGTAAATATTTATGTGTCCAACACTGAAGTACCTAAATACATAAATCAAAAGCTGCCAAGGACTAAAAGTGAAAATAAATAAAGAGCAATACAATAATAACTGAGGATGTCAATATCCCACTCTTAAAAATGGATAGATCATCCAGAGAATAAATAAGAAAATAGTGGACTTTAACAACACCAAACACCAAATGAACCTCACAGATATATAAAAAACATTCTACCCAACAATAGGAAAGCAATATTCTTCTCAAGTGCACAGAGAACATTTTATAGGATAGATCTACTTACTAGGCCACAAAATAAGGCTTAGCAAATTTAAGAAGACTGAAATATCAAGTATGTTCTCTGACTACAATTACATGAAACTAGAAATAAGAGGAAGAAAACTGCAAAACTCACAAACACATGGAAATTAAACAACAATCTCCAGGTTGGTTCAACATCTGCAACATCGGCAACATCTGCAACATCAATAGATGTTGAAAAAGCATTTGACAAAGTACAGCATCCTTTCTTGATTAAAACTCTTCACAGTGTAGGAACAGAGGGTACATACCTCAGAATCATAAAAGCCATCTATGAAAAACCAATAGCAAATATCATTCACAATGGGGAAAAACT
The DNA here is from genome assembly GCF_030435805.1 of Mustela lutreola. Lineage (NCBI taxonomy): Eukaryota > Metazoa > Chordata > Mammalia > Carnivora > Mustelidae > Mustela > Mustela lutreola. The sequence continues at coordinate 30,640,420 of NC_081292.1, read as the reverse complement.
AAGAGCTTTTCCCCTAATGTCAGGAACATGGCAGGGATGTCCACCATCATCACTGCTATTCAACATAGTACAGAAGTCCTGTCCTCAGCAATCAGACAACAAAAAGAAATAAAAGGCATCCAAACTGGCAAAGAAGAAATCAAACTCTCATTCTTTTCAGATGACATGATACTTTATGTGGAAAACCCAGAAGACTCCACACCAAAATTGCTGGAACTCATACAGAAATTGAGTAAGCTGTCAGGATATAAAATCAATGCACAGAAATCAGTTGCATATCTATACACCAACAACAAGATAGAAGAAAGAGAAATTAAGAAGTTGATCCCATTTACAACTGCACCCAAAACTATAAAATAACTAGGAATAAACCTAGCCAAAGAGGCAAAGAATCTGTCCTCAGAAAACTATAAAGTACACATCAAAGAAATTGAGGAAGACACAAAGAAATGGAAAAGTATTCCATGCTCATGGACTGAAGAACAAATATTGTGAAAATGTCTAAGCTACCTAGAGCAATCTACACATCTAATGCAATCCCGATCAAAATACCATCCACTTTTTTCAAAGAAATGAAACAAATAATCCTAAAATTTATAAATGGAACCAGAAAAGATCCCAAATAGCCAGAGGAATGTTGAAAAAGAAAACCAAAGTTGGCAGCATCACAATTCCAGACTTCAAGCTTTATTACAAAGCTGTCATCATCAAGACAGTATGGTATTGGCACAAAAACAGACACATAGATCAATGGAACAGAACAGAGAGCCCAGAAATGGATCCTCAACTCTACGGTCAACTAATCTTTGACAAAGCAGGAAAAAACGTCCAGTGGAAAAAAGACAGTCTCTTCAACAATGGTGTTGGGAAAATTGGACAACCACATGCAGAAGAATGAAACTGGACCATTTCTGTACACAACACACAAAAATAGACTCAAAATGGATGAAAGACCTAAGTGTAAGACAGGAATCCATTGAAACCCTTGAGAACATAGGCACCAACTTCTTCCACCTCAGTCACAGCAACTTCTTCCTAGAAACATTGTCAAAAGCAAGGAAAACAAGGGCAAAAATGAACTATTGGGACTTCATCAAGATCAAAAGCTTTTGCACTGCAAAAGAAACAGTCAACAAAACGAAAAGACAACCGACAGAATGGGAGAAGATATTTGCAAATGACATATCAGATAAAGGGCTAGGATCCAAATATCTATAAGGAACTTGTCAAATCTCAACACCCAAAGAACAAGTAATCCAACCAAGAAATGGGCAGAAGACGTGAACAGACATTTCTGTAAAGAAGACATCCAGATGGCCAACAGACACATGAAAAAGTACTCAACATCACTCGCAATCAGGGAAATATAAATGAAAACCACAGTGAGATACTACCTCACACCAGTCAGAATGGCTAAAATTAACAAGTCAGGAAATGACAGGTGGTGGGAAGATGTGGAGAAAGAGTAACCCTTCTACATTGTTGGTAGGAATGCACACTGGTAAAGCTACTCTGGAAAATAGTATGGAGTTTCCTCAAAAACTTGAAAATAGAGCTACTCTATGACCCAGCAATCACACTACTGGCTATTTACCCTAAAGATAAAAATATAGTGATCCAAAGGAGCACATGCACTCAAATGTTTATAGCCGCAATGTCCACAATAGCCAGACTATGGAAAGAACCTAGATGTCCATCAGCAGGTGAATGGATAAAGAAGCTGTGGTATTTATACACAATGGAATACTATGCAGCCATCAAAACACCTGTAATCTTGCCATTTTCAACAACATGGATGGAACTACTGGGTATTATGCTAAGCAAATTAAATCAGCCAGAGAAAGAAAATTATCATATGATCTCTCTGATATGAAGAATTTGAGAGGCAGGATGGGGGTTTGTTGGGGGAAGGGAAGGAAAAATCAAACAAAATGGGACCAAGGAGGGAGACAAACCATAAGAGACTCTTAATCTCAGGAAACAAACTGAGGGATGGGGCAATGTAGAGATAGGTTGGCTGGATGATGGACATTGGGCCTCCCCAATGTCCATGTGCTATGGTGAGTGCTGTGAATTGTGTAAGACTGATAAGTCATAGACCTGCACCCCTGAACCAAACGATACATTATACGTTAATAAAAATTTTTAAGAAATAAAAAAGAATTCTCAATTAAAAACAAAACAAAACAACAAGAACACTCTCCTGAATAAACAATGGATCAAAGAAAATATTAAAAGGGAAATAAAAAAGTTTCTTGGGATAAATGAAAATGCAAACACAGTATAGCAGAACTTGTGGGATACAGCAAAAGTAGCTCTAAAATGGTAGTTTATAACAATAAATGCATGCATTAAATAGCAAGAAAGATCACAACTAAACAACCTAACCTAACCCGTGCATTAAGGAAAAGAAAAACAAACTGAACCCAAAATTGGCAGAAGAAGAAGAAAAAGAAAAAAAAAAGATTGGAACAGAGATAAATGAACTAGGGAACAGAAAAACAATAGAAAAGATTAACCAAACTAAGATGGTTCTTTGAAAACATAAAATTGACAAATCCTTAGCTAGACTAATGAAGAAAAAAAGAGGAAGGACTCAAATCAACAAAATTATAAGTGAAAAAAGAAACATTACAACTGATACCACAGAAATTCAATGGATCATAAGAAGCTACTATGAAAAACCATATGCCAAAAAACTGGACAACTTAGAAGAAATAGAAAAATTCTTAGAAACAAAAACTTATCTAAACAAACTCAGAAATAGAAAATCTGAATAGATCAATTACAGTAAGAAGACTGAATCAGTTTCAAAAATCTCATGCCCAGAGAAATGCTCATGCCCAGATGGCTTTACTGGTAAATTTTACCAAACATTTAAAGAAGAACAAACACTAATCCTTCTCCCAAAGAATCAAAGATGAGGGAACACTCCCAAACTCATTTCACAAGGCCAGCATTGTCCTGATACCAAAACCAGAAAATGGTATCAGTAGAAAAAAAACTACAGGCCAAATCCTTGATGAATACAGATGTAAAAATTCTCAATAAAATACCAGCAAACCAAATTCAGCAGCATATTAAAAGGTTCATATATTATGATCAAGTGGGATTTATCCCTGGGATACAAGGATGGTTCAATACCAACCCATGTGATAGATCACATTAATATAATTAAATAAAATTATCATATGACTATCTCAACAGACACAGAAAAAAGTATTTGACAAAATTCACCATCCATTCATAAAGAAAACTCAAAAAATTAGCATAAAAGAATCATATCTCAACATAATGAAGGTCATATATGGCAAGGCCACAGCAAATATCACACTCAATGGTGAAATATTGAAAGTTCATTCTCTAAGATCAGAAACAGACAAAGGTGTCCACTCACCACTTCTATTCAACATAATACTAAGAAGCCTAGATAGAGAAATTAAGCAAGAAAAACAAAAGTTATCAGAATTAAAGGAAGAAGTATATTTGTTTGTATTTGCAGATGACATACTTTTATATAAAGAAAATACTAAAGACTCAACCAAAAACTCTTAAATCTAATTAATAAATTCAAGAAAGTTTCAGGATTCAAAATTAACAACCAGTAGCAGTTCTACAGACAAGTAACAAAAATTCTGAAAAGGACCTAAAGAAATCAACTGCATTTACAATGGCATCAAAAACAATAAAATACTTAGGAATAAATTTAAGTAAGGAGGTGAAAGGTCTCTACTCTGAAAATTATAAGACAATGATGATAGATATTGAAGAAGATGGAAATAATGGGCAGGTATCCTTTGTTTATGGATGGGAAGAATTAATAATGTTCAAACGTCCAAAAGCCATCTCTGAATTCAATACAATCCCTATCAAGATTCCAATGGCATTTTTTACAGAAGTAGAAAAAATATTCCCAAAATTATATGGAACCACAAAACATCCTGAAAAACCAAAGCATTCCTGAGACAGAACAAGTCAGGAAACAACATATTTCTTGATTTCGAGCTATACTATACTAAGCTATAGTCATCAAAACAGTATGGTACTGGCATATAAATAATAGATCAATGGAAAAGAATCAAGAGTCTAGAAAGAAACTCAAGAATATACAGTCAGTGGGTGCCTGGGTGGCTCAGTGGGTTAAGCCGCTGCCTTCGGCTCAGGTCATGATCTCAGGGTCCTGGGATCCAGTCCCGCATCGGGCACTCTGCTCAGCAGGGAGCCTGCTTCCTCCTCTCTCTCTCTCTGCCTGCCTCTCTGCCTACTTGTGATCTCTCTCTGTCAAATAAATAAATAAAATCTTTAAAAAAAAAAAGAATATACAGTCAGTACATATTTGACAAGGAAGCCAAGAACACTCAACAGAGAAAAAGACAGTCTTTTCAATAAATGATGCTGGGATAACTGGATATTCACACATAAAAGAATGAAACTGGATCTACATCTTATATCACTCAAAAAATTAACTCAAAATGGATCAAACACTTGAATATAAGATATAAATATCCTAAAAGAAAACATAAAAATAAAATTATTTGATCTGTATCTTGGTAATGATTGCCAGATATGACACCTAAAGTATAAGCAGCAAAATAAAATAAAATAAAATAAATAAGTGGGACTACATCAAAATAAAAAGCTTCTTTTTTTTTTTTAAAAAGAGTTTATTTATTTATTTGACAGAGAGAGATCACAGTAGGAGAGAGGAAGGGAAGAGATCACAGAGAGAGAGGAAGGGAAGCAGGGCCCCTGCTGAGCAGAGAGCCCGATGTGGGACTCGATCCCAGGACCCTGAGATCATGACCTGAGCCGAAGGCAGCGGCTTAACCCACTGAGCCACCCAGGCGCCCTAAAAAGATTCTTCATAGCAAAAACAAAAACAAAATAAACAAAGTGAAAAAAGAAAGATGGAATGGGAAAAATATTTGTAAGCCATATATCTGATAAAGGGTTAATATCCAAAATATATAAAGAACTCATACAACTTAACACCAAAAAAACAAATAAACATACCAAATAACACAATTAAAAAGTGAGTAAAGGACCTTCATAAACATTTCTCCAAAGACTATATATGAAAGGTAAACAGGCACTTGAAGAGATGCTCAACATCATTACTCATTAAGGAAATGCACATTAAAATCACAGTGAGGTATCACCTCACACATGTTTGAATAACCACCAATGAAAAGACAAGACATAACAAATGCTGGTGTAAATACAGACTAAAGGGAACTCTTGTGCCCTGTTGGTGGGATTGTAAGTTGGTACAACTACTACAAAAAACAGAATAGAGGTTCCTCAAAAAATTAAAGATAAAATTACCATATATTCCAGCAATTCTGCTTCTATGAATATACCCAAAGGAAATGAAAGCACTAACTTGAGAAGATATAAAACCCCCATGTTTATAACAGCCTTATTAACAAAAGCCAAGACCTGGAAATAACCTATGTGTGTCCATGATGGATGAATGATGAATGGATAAAGAAGTTGTGATACAGACACAGATACATACACAAAATGGAGTATTATTCAGTCATAAAAAATGAGGAAATCCTACCACCTGAGACAACAGGGATGGAAATTGAAGGCATTATGCTAAGTGAATAAGTCAGAGAAAAACAAATACTGTATGTCTCAATTATATGTCGAATTTAAAAAGAGAAAACCAAACTTCTAGAAAAAGAAATCAAACTTGTGGTTACTAGTGGCTGGCGGTGAGGGGAAGGGAAACTGGTGGAAGATGGTCACAAGGTACAGATTTTCTGCTGTAAGGTAAGTACGAGGGAGGTAATGTACAACATGATAACTATAGCTAACATGGCTGTATGGGATATAGAAAAGAGAGTAAATCTTATTGAGCTCCCATTTCAAGGAGAACCTTTTTTCTGTCTTTTTCCTCTTTTATTTTTTACCATGTCTAGATGAGAAGATGGATGTTATCTGAACCTAGTGTGGTTATTATTTCACTATATATGTTAAATCAAATCATCACGCTATACACCTTAAATATGTACAGTAATGTCAATTATTTCTCAATAAAATGGGGATGGGTGGTATTCTTGCCTTTTAGGATTCCTGTCTTCATATAATCCCATCTTTATGAGTGTGGATGGGACCAGTGCGATGGTTGTAACCAATACAATATGGCAAAAGTAATGGGATGTCACCTCCATGACTGTAACACTTACGATTTGTGATCACTTCTGTCTTTCTAGCATACGCCTTCTACTGCATTCTTGGCTTATACTCTTTGACAATATAAGAAACCATGTTAGAGACAACCATATGTCAAAGAACTAAGGGCTTCTTCTTACCAATAGCCAACTAGGAACTGAAGGTGGCCTCTAACCAATAACTGAAAAGTAAATGGAACCTCTGTCTAGCAGGCCTCAAAGAACTGAATCCTGACAACTATGTAAGCCTATGTAAGCCAATGTAAACCAATGTAATCCTGCCAATGTAAGTTTGGAAGTGGATATTCCCCAAGTCTGTTCAAATGAAAACTCAGACTGTTTGGCACACTGGTGGTAGCCTCATAAAAGACAATGAAGCAGGATTCAACTAAGCAATGTCTAGATTCTTGAGTCACAGAAACCATAAATAATAAACAACAACAATAATAAATATCAATGCTTGTTTTTAAGTCACTGAGTTTGTGGTAATATTGTGTAGCAGTAGATAACTTGTACTGCAAGTAAGACATGAAGGAGACTGATGCCTGAATGGTGTATTAAAGTATAAGACAAGGGGTGCCTGGATGGCTCAGTGGGTTAAGCCTCTGCCTTTGGCTTGGATCGTGATCTCAGGGTCATGGGATTGAGCCCTGCATTGGGCTCTCTGCTCAGTGGGGAGCCTGCTTCCTCCTCTCTCTCTCTGCCTGCCTCTCTGCCTACTTGTGATCTCTGTCTGTCAAATAAGTAAATAAAATCTTTTATTTTTATTTTTTTTTAAGATTTTATTTATTTATTTGACAGAGAGAAATCACAAGTAGATGGAGAGGCAGGCAGAGAGAGAGAGAGAGGGAAGCAGGCTCCCTGCTGAGCAGAGAGCCCGATGCGGGACTCGATCCCAGGACCCTGAGATCATGACCTGAGCCGAAGGCAGCGGCTTAACCCACTGAGCCACCCAGGCGCCCGTAAATAAAATCTTTTAAAAAAAAGTTTAAGACAAGTAGCATAAGGTAGTGAAAAGCACTGTAGGCAAACGTGATAGCATAACTAAAAGAACATAAACACGAAGCAGGAGGGTTTGATGATTGCACAAGTATTTCTCTGTTACTAAATCACAGGTACAAAGTGTTGAGTGGTGGAAGATAAGGAAGGAGAGGTATTTGAGTAGGGGTTCCACTGTGAAGGATCTTTGGTCTTGCATGTCATATTAATGATTTGAATTTTATCCTACTGATGATATGTAACTGCTGAAACATTCAAGAAGTACAGGAACGATGGGGAGTTTTATGGTTTATGTAAGACCACTCTGGAAACTATATGAAGACATAACTTTGACGATTAACAAGAGCTAAAGTTGCCCTCCTGTTGACAAAGTGTTCCCAATGGTAGGTCAAAGCAATAAAAGATGAGGATTGGAACCATGTAAAGAATGGAAAGATGGTAATTAATTTGAGTAACAGCAAGTAAAATCAGCAGAATTTGGGAATTAGTTGGCATAAAGGCATGAAGGGAAGGAAGAAGTCAAAGATAATTATTTGATTTATAATTTGGATAATCATTAGTGATGGTTACATCAACTAGGACAAAGACTGCAGGAAGACAAAAAGCAGTTCCAGGAGAAAAAGATAAATGGAGTTTTTAATTGACCTGAAGCTCAGGGCTGAGCTCTGCATAGAGAAGTAGATCTGAGTCCTGAGCAAGATACTGCCTGAAGTTAAGAGTTAAGATTGACCAGAAACAACAGGAAAGATCAGATCTGTGAGCTGAAGATAGATCTCAAGAGAAAATAGTGGTTAGGGAATATACAGCAGAGAAGATTATAGCAGTGACAAAGTAAGAAGGTTAGAGAAAGAGACATAAGAAAAGTTTTAAAAGCTTGTTAGAAATATCATCTTAGAGGTGCCCGGGTGGCTCAGTCATTAAGTGTCTGCCTTCAGCCCAAGTCATGTTCCCAGAGTCCTGGGATTGAGCCCCTCATTGGGCTTCCTGCTCAGCGGGAAGCCTGCTTCTCCCTCTCTCACTCCTCCTGCTGTGTTCTCTTTCTTGCTGTCTCTTTCTCTGTCAAATAAATTTTTTTTTTTTAAAAAAAAAAGGAAATTTCATCTTATATTTAAGAAATTCCCTTTATACAATTTGCTTCAGTTGATTTGGACTTGAGCAGACCAGTGTTGAGTATATATGAAACTCCTCTCTCTTATCTCACTTTTCTTCTCCATCTACCTTTCATATGTTTCCCTTAACCAAATGACTTTCTACACTTTTTTGGTAACAGTGGCACCAATTCTTTATAGAGGGTACTAGAAGGGAAGATTCTGGTGGTTAATTCTAGAGGAGGTTCTGATACTTTGAAAGATGTGCTGTGAATAATAACAAGTTGCCTTCAAGGAAATTGCCCTGGCTACTGGAAATCACAGAGAGATTAAGGACAGAGAGCCACTGAGAATTCTTTTTCAGAAAGCAGTTGACCATTATATTTTTCAGGAAAATTGATTTCATAGAGAAACAGATAGGTATAACAGAAAGAACACTGGGGTAAAAGAATACCTTGATGTTAGCATTTTAAGAGTATTAAAGGACCAAGATTGGGGATGAGGTAGTAGGAATAGAAAGGAAAAGAGAAACTTGGTATGAAAACATGGCAGAATCTTGTACCACCCTTTGGGCCGTGAGGAAAGGATAAAAAGCTACTTGAATATTTCAGTACCTCTGTGCTGTGATAATATTGATGTGGTTACTTATTGGTGGTTGGAGCAGCAGAAGAAAAAACCGGTTTTCTAAAAATTTACAAGATGGCTTTATAGATGGTTTATTTGCACCAATGATGGGGTAGATAATAGAAGTTAATTGTGTACAGCAGAGACGCAAAGCAAGCAGTTAGTTGAGGAGGTGAAATAACTCCTACAGATCTGAGGCATACCTAGAAAGCATGGTTGGATCCTTTAGCATTAAAAACACCTTCAGAGTTAGAAAGCAGAGACCATTTTGGAAGCTAGAAGGAAGAAACAAAAGAGATAAGCAGTGCCTGTGAAGGTAGGAGAGCAATTAGGACTGCAGAGTTGAATAAAGAAATTTGTTCATTCTTTTGTGCCCTTTTATCTGTTTTCTGAGAAAAGAGACATGATTTAGAGTACATGTCTCACTGTTGAACTCATACAGAATACAGAGGTTATTTCAGTTCACCAGAGGACACAGAACACAAATGTAGCACCAATAAGAGAAGTGATGATAGATTTGAACATGAATTCCCACATGTTACAAGTAAATTTCCTTTTGAGTACAAATCATAGTGTCTGGTTTCAGGAGAAGATTTATTGGCAGCAGTATAAACCCCTGGAAGGTTACTGTCTTACCCAGCTAACAGGGAGAAAAGCATGGATTTATTTTTAGTTAGACATGCTGAATCTTAAAACCACAAAGACGAATCCCCAAAGCTCCTCACACTAAGCAAGACAGACAAGGAATTTATTTTGTGACTTATCAAAAGAACAGTCTTAGATAATTAAACTAAAGTCATTTTACTTGTAAAATTATCTCTCACGATTGTAATGAAGTAATTTTCATTAGGGAGGTGACTTTTTAGAATGTTACACTTTAATTTGATCAGAAAAAATATACATCTACAAAAATATACAATTTTGTTTTGACATTTAAAAAAATATAATTAGCAACTGATATTCCCTGATTGTATCACTAAAACAAATTTAGATTCCAGGGTTCCAACAGTCTCTAAACCTTTTGAAACATTCTTAATCTCTGCCTCTAAACTCTGTTGAACTAAGCTGTCTTGGCAAAGAACCTCTATTTACAAAAATGTGCCATTTCACCATGACGGTTTCTATAAAGAATGATCAAGAAATTCCCTTGTCTTATTTCTAATATTCATCACAAAATTACCATGTCTAAAAAAAATAGAAAAGAAAAGTACTTATAATTCAGCTCCTAAGAGATCAACCCAAAGCATACTATTTTCTACCAAAACATATTTAGATCAAGTTGGGAAATTATGGTCAGAATTCCAAATTTTCCATAAGATCATGATTAATTTGATGATTTTAATATAAATGATCAGGTGGATCTGGCTTTTATACATAACCTTTAAAAACTATTCAATTAGGCAGTGGGATTAGAATGAATGTCCTTTTACTACCCTTTTAGTATGCCATGATATTCCATGCTGTAGTGAAAACAGACACTGAAAAGGGTTTCAATTCAGTCTGTCTTTCTTAAATCTGTGTATTACTGCAGTTTTCATGTTCTATAATGCCTAGGATGGTTCCTTCCATACAGTAGTAAGTATTCATGATATGTTTGTTGAAAGCATCAATTAAGTAGTATCAATATATATTCACCTAGATGTATCCTGGATGCTAAACACTGTGTGTTTGATTCTTAGGCAGACAGTTAAGTACAGCAGAGACTGGATTAATGAATAAGTAGGCATTTATTCTGTTAATTAATTCAAGAAACATAAACTATGTAATTCAAGCTTAATCTTAACTATGGCCATATCATTTATGAAATGATAGCTTTGGGATTTTTTTCTCTGTTGCTCCCTTCAACATTTTATTGTTAGATATACTAACAATGCAATACATATACAGGCCAGTTACTTTGAAGTTGTGCCAAAATTTAATATAATTTTCTCCAAGTTTAAATATTTTAAAAAGAGAACACATACTTTCATGAAAGAGGAAATTTAAAATTTTAAAGGTTTAGAAATGTGTCCAAGCAAGTGGTTTTGAAATGTTGCTCTTCGTTATGAAAAAAAAAAAAATCCTAATTACACAAACAACTATTTTCTGAAGTTCTGGTAGTATATATTTTAATAGATAGTTAGCAAATCATTTATAATCACTCTCTACAAAGAGTCTCTTTATAGACAACTTATTTATTCCAAGGGAAATTTAGAGCACTCTCAATGCAATTTCATTAGACTAATATCTGTACATACAGATGCTTAGTTTGAGATTTATAAATAATTAAGGGAACCAAAGTTGTTTTTAATTTTTTCCCAATCTTAAAGCAGCCTTGAATTTTTCTAAAGAAATTATTAATAAAAAGAAAGAAAGAAAGAGAAAATTAGTACAGTTAAACGTGCTTTTGCAAAGGTATTTAAATTATACTTGCCCATAACATTTATATAAAAAATCAGTTTGTAACTTAATTCATGTAAGCTTATTTTACAGTAAAGGTATAATTCAATTTGATGAGCTATAATAATGAATGAGTTGTATTTCTCAAGTCTTTGTAACAGACTTATAACACCAATTGTAATACTATAACACACATACACAAAAACTAAAATTACATTAAGTACATAAAAATTATATTAAATATGAATGGCAAGTTTGTATTTAAGCAATTTAAGTATTGTTTAAGTAGTAAAAATTGGACCTGACTGAAAAAAAGGACAGAATAGATTCTCTAGTCCAAGCTCTCAAACATAAAATGTTTCAGAGAAAGTTGAGACATATGTATAATCCAAAAAGCAGCAAAAACTGGCATTCTATCCTTGTTTTTTATAATTAAGTAGAGTCAAGAAAATATGAAAAACAGGGGGTGCGTGGGTAGCTCAGTGGGTTAGGGCCTCTGCCTTTGGCTCAGGTCATGATCCCAGGGTTCTGGGACTGAACCCCACATCTGGCTCTCTGCTCAGCAGGGAGCCTGCTTCCCCCTCTCTCTCTGCCTGCCTCTCTGCCTACTTGTGATCTCTGTCTGTCAAATATATAAATAAAATCTTTTAAAAAGAGAAAAAGAAAACATGAAAAACAGGTTTGCAATATTTTCATGTGACTCAAGAGCCATCAAAACTAAATTTAATTCAAAATACAAGCAATCTAAGACATGAATAAGGAAAAGCATATTTAACTTTTTCATTTAAGGTATTTACATGAAGATGGTTGAAATTCTATTAATTCTGGAGAAGGCTCTTATCAAAATAAGCTAGAGCATTAAAGTAAACACAATTACACATATAAGACTAAGATGCAGAAAATTATCTGCCAGGTAATTACTATGTCTAATTCTCACAATCACTCTGAAATGGAATTTAATCATGAAACTAAATGTTGTCTGTTGCTTGTATGGAATGAAAATTACCCTACAACAAATTTTAAAAATATATGGAAAGTAATGAATATTTTTGGATCCTTTAAAATGTCTATAATAGTTCTACCTTCAGGCTTGCTTATGTCAAAGTGACACACACACTCACACACACACATATATATGTGTGTAATATATATATATGTGTGTGTGTGAGTGATATATATGTGATATATATAATTAAACATATGTGTATGCTATATATGTGATATATAATTATACACATATATATGTGTATGAGATGTGATAGATATCATTGTACACACAAATTTGAGATATATTTATACATATATGTATAAATATGTATATATCCCCTTTGTTATAAAGCCACAAACAGAGTCAGAAGGGCAGGAAAGAAGCAAGGGAGGAAGGAAGGAGGGACTTTTATCAAAGCCTTACAGAAACCAAACTGGGTCATCAAAGAGGACCATCAGTCCTCTCTATTAAGAAAGGAAATCAATATTTCAAAACCCAAACTACCAATTATAGTAGATACGCTACCTCCTTAAATTTTATTGTTTTATGGATACATAACCAGTCCAATCCTGTCTGTATATATGTTTATAAGTTGTTCCTGCTGTCTCTTATCAACTCCCTCAAACTTTAGTGGTTTAACTACATCATTTTATAAAATCTCACATTTTTGTGTCACAATTCAGTTAGGGCCCAGTTGAGTAGTTCTCCTTTCCATGTGTTACTGACAGATTAGGCTACTCTGAAAAGTCCTAGGTGTCTTGGGAGAGATGGATGGAAGGCTAAGGTCAGCTTGGGCTGGAGCACCTGCAGATGGCCTCTCCAGCATGGAGTCTAAAAGTAGTCAGGTGTTTTTTTTTTGTTTTTGTTTTTTGGTTTTTGGTTTTTTTTTTTTTGTATGGCAGCTCAGGGATCCCAAAGGGAGTGTTTCAAGAGAGCCCAGGTGGAAGCTGCAAGGATTCTTATGACCTAACCTCAAGTGTCTGAGAATGCTGCTTCTGGAGTCCATCAAGCCAGACATGAAGGTCACATCAGACACAAAAGTAAGGGACTCCAAGGACTCCAACATCATGTCTCAGTGAAAAAGCAGCAAAAGATTTTTGGCTATTCTGAATCTTCTATACAAAGTCACACTGGAAGATATAATAGGAAAAAAGAAAGATATATAGAAACATACATTAAGAAAGATGCACAACTCAAGAAGGATATATATTTTGTTGAAGTCTTATCAATATTAATTTTGGAAAAAAATTGGTTGCTTCTAGTTATATCTTCTTTAAAATTGTTTGGGTTTAAATTATTGTAACCAATTTTCATGATGTGGAAATTTGAAAGCCGCAGCTCCTTTTTGGAGCTTGTTTTACTGTTTTGTTTTGTTTTGTTTTAAAGATAATTATTTTCCCATTCCAAGGAGCCTACTTAAACCAAATATGAGGCAGATGTGAAATGACTTTGTTTTCAGGCATACTGATTTGGTAGGCCACTAAATTTTGAGGAGAGTATTAGTCCTCCCATCATCTCCAACTATTAAGAAAATGACTGTGAAAATAACTGGTAACATAAAGTACCCACATTCCAGGTACTTCCTAGATAATATCACTTTACTCAAAGCCACTCACAACTTAGCAAAGACCAGCTAAAACAAATGTTGGATACAGTGTATATCTGAGACCATGCAGCACTTACAGTCCTCCAAAGCTTGTTTGCACTTGGGTTCATCCACACCAGGAGTTTAACACCTCATTGTTTTAATGTCCTATTCATAATCTTGTACTAAATTTAACTTTGACAGGGGGCGCCTGAGCGGCTCAGTGGGTTAAGCCTCTGCCTTCAGCTCAGGTCATGATCTCAGGGTCCTGGGATCAAGTCCCCTATCAGGCTCTCTGCTCAGCAGAGAGACTTCTTCCTCCTCTCTCTCTCTGCCTGCCTCTCTGCCTACTTGTGAGTTCTCTCTCTGTCGAATAAATAAATTAAAAAAAAAAAATTTAACTTTGACATTGTACCATTACCTCCACTGATAGACTTCATAAGACCTGATTTTTCAAGCTCATTATTATATTATGTGTATGTAATTGAAGCTGGGGCTTATAACATCACTCCATTCCTTTAGGAGACTCTTCAGGTAAAATTTCACTCTGCTTGAGTCCCAGAAATAGTGAGCTTCTCTGAAGCAACTAATTTGTCTTTATTTTGGGGCCACAAATCATGTAACTAGTTATTGTTATCATTTCGTCTTTGCCATGTCTGCTAAAAGTTAAAATTATTGCCTAACTCTTGGCAACTGGAAGTACATGCACTCCAGTGATAACTTCATGCTATCATTAACTCATTTTTCATTAACACATTTTCATGTATTCTTTTTGAAACCTACTTTAAAAAAAAAAAAACTAAGCACTAAAAGGCTAAATGAAAAGTAAATACCAAAAATTGTTCATTGAGTGTTCACTATGTATTACAAAGAGCTTACAAGTGGAATGCTATCTTACTAGGCCTTTGGATGCATGCTTTCCAGATATGGGAAACAGGGGTATCTACTTAACAGGTGATCCCAGCTGAGTCTAATCAGATATTGGGTCTGTGAGACTAGAGCTATCCCTCCTTGATCTATCTGAATTGAAGGGCTGAAAGAATAATAGAGTGTTAAAAGTTGGGATTCAGAAATTTTCAGGCCTATATGGTAACCATGATTAGTAAGAAAGAATGATATTCCCAGAAAAAAATTCATCCTGAAGAAAGAATTTGGCATTTGCTAATATTTTAAATGATAAATCTAAAACAACCCCAAATGGTAAATCATGTCTTAGTTTCCTAAATGTGCATATTATAAATGTCATTTGGGATGGGGACAATATCTTATAATTCATTAAATGTAAGGCTCAAACTATTGTAAAGATTTTTGCTATTGTTTTTCACTTGTTCTCTTTGGGAATAAACACATTAAACCTTGCTCTAAATATTTGCACGTTAAAACAGTGGTTCTCAACCAAGAGAGATGACCAATGACACTTGTTTGTCACAAGTGGGGGCGGTGTAGTACTGGCATCTAATTGATAAAGGACAGGGATGTTGCTAAACATCTTTCAATGCTCAGGACAGCCTCCCATGATGAAAAATTATCTAGTCCAAATTATCATTAGTGCTGACATTGAGAAACTCTGGGTTAAAGTTTTGTGCTATGATGTAAAATTCCTAGTTCTTAACTAATAACTAATATAAGAATTTAAAACATTTTTAAACTTTTGGAAAAAACAACTATTGGCTTTTGGTACTACTAGCGGCTCTCTCAATTATGTTCTATTTATGTCAGCACACCCGAAATCTAGTATAAGGCCTGGCCTATAAAGACTTGTTGAAAGAGAGGGTGAATGGATGATCAACAGCCATTATGAAAGGATTCTGTTGATTTCCGAAGTGAAGAGAGTTGGTCTTTATTCTGTACAAGAGGTAACAGTCTGACTCTTCAATCACCCCTAGTCCCTTTTGCCCTCTCTTACTTGGTTCTCATCAGAGTCAGCATTATAGAATATCTGCAATTAACGTATTTATGGAGAGGATCTGCTTACAAATTGAATGAAATGCAGCACCTCTGCAATCTCAAGACATCTGATATTTCAGAGAGGCAGTCTAATGGATGAATGTGCTATCTCATCATCTAGACTATCCCAGTACTGTCCCTACATTATGTAAGCTTAAGAAGCAGAATGCCTAGGTACGATGCTCTCTGCTTGTCTGAAGTGTAAACATAACTACTTGGTTAAACAGCATTTCTGTATCTCCTGTGATACTGAAGTTAAAGCCACTGTCAGTGTGTCATATAATATACTTTACACACAACCCATGTTATTAATTCAAACTTGAGATTTGTTCCAGAAAAAAAAAGCCTGAGGATATCATTTTTTCTGTCACCGAAAATGCAAAACTATATATATATATATATATATATATAAAATCAACTATTTTTCTTTTTCACTTTAGCTAAAAGTAAAACAAGCTGCTTGAAATCATTTGTGCTTTCTGAGACTATAGGGTGAGTGGCTAGGATGACACACCCTGGAGCAAGGCTGCCTGGATTCCAATCCCAGAGCCATCACTTACTAGATGGAGACTTCACTTCTCCATGTTGTGTTACCATGTCCATGTCATATACTAATCATTTCTTTTCACTTCTCTGTACCTCAGTTTTCCCACAGCCAAAGCGATAATTATACTGACCAAGCCATTTTTAGGATTAAAACTATTAACTGTAAAGTATTTAAGATAGTGCCTGGTACATAGGAAGCCCTTGATAAGTATCACCTGTTAAAATTTCTGCCTTCTTCAGACAATTCCAATTCTGCTGTATTTTCTAATAGCCCTTTGACTTGTAAGCTTTATAAAGCCAGAGATTTATGCAGATTGTTCACGAATGAAATGTCAACTCACAGGACAATAGCTTACATATAGCATGTCTTTAAAAACAGCGAAAAAAGTCAATCAGAGAAAAACAATTATCATATGATCTCTCTGATATGAGGAATTTGAGAGGCAGGGCAGGGGGTTGTGGGGGGTAGGGAAGGAAAAAATAAAACAAGATGGGATTAGGAGGGAGACAAAACCTAAGACTCTTTTTTTTTAAAATTTTTTTAATAAACATATAATGTATTATTAGCCCCAGGGGTACAGACCTGTGAATCACCAGGTTTACACACTTCACAGCACTCACCATAGCACATACCTTCCCCATGTCCATAACCCCACCACCTTCTCCCTACCCCCCTCCCCCACTCCGGGCAACCCTCAGTTTGTTTTGTGAGATTAAGAGTCTCTTATAAACCCTAAGACTCTTAATCTCAAAAAACAAACTGAGGATTGCTGGTGGGGGGTGTGGAGAGGGTGGTTAGGTTATGGACACTGGGGAGGGTATGTGCTATGGTGAGTGCTGTGAAATGTGTAAGTCTGATGATTCACAGATGTGTACCTCTGGGGCAAATAATACATTATATGTTAATAAAAATAAAAATAAAATACACGTTTTTAAAAAAGTGTTGAATAGGGACGCCTGGGTGGCTCAGTTGGTTGAGCAGCTGCCTTCGGCTCAGGTCATGATCCCAGTGTCCTGGGATTGAGTCCCACATCGGGCTCCTTGCTCAGCGGGGAGCCTGCCTCTCCCTCTGCCTGCTATTCTGTCTGCCTGTGCTCTCTCTCTCCCCCTCTCTCGCTCTGGTAAATGAATAAAATCTTTAAAAAAAAAAGTGTTGAATAAAAAATGGAGGCTTCACTTTCCCAACAGATAATATTACACTGTGAAGCTTGACCCTCAGATGGGGAAATTGTTCAGAGAACAAAAGTGAACCTTACACCAAACTGAAAAATCTAGACCACAAATGCTGATCAAAGAATATTATACTAGGGCGCCTGGGTGGCTCAGTGGGTTAAGCCGCTGCCTTCGGCTCAGGTCATGATCTCAGGGTCCTGGGATCGAGCCCCGCATCAGGCTCTCTGCTCAGCAGGGAGCCTGCTTCCTCCTCTCTCTCTCTCTGCCTGCCTCTCTGCCTACTTGTGATCTCTCTCTGTCAAATAAATAAATAAAATCTTTAAAAAAATATTATCCTAACCATGTTTAGATATTTCTAAACCATGATTACCTTCAGTTAGAGTTAAATTAGAGGGGATTCAATGAGATTTAAAAAAAAAAATAAAAAAAGAGGGAGATTTCTCTTAACATTCACTTACAAAATTCCTTAAAGAACAATTTTTTCACTGCAGGTGGTACAGCCTCTGACTATAGAACAAAAAATAATTGCACTCTACATGATAGATGCAGAGAAGAGTCAGAAACCTCTTCTTCCTCCAGAGAGCTTATCATCCAGTATCTAAGAGGAATGCAGTCTAGTTACTGGAGAATTTTTAGTTCCTGGGAAGTTTTTTAGAACTATGTGGCAGACACAAAATGTTAGACATTTTCTCTAAGAATCTGCTTTAAGTTTAGAAGCATTTACTTGAACATAAGATAGCATGTATCTTGTTCAGATTTTACCTTTCTTTTTTAAAAAGATTTTATTGATTGACTGATTGATTGCATGAGTGGGGGGAGGGGCAGAAGGAGATGGAGAGAGAGAATCTCTAGTAGACTGCACTGAGCATGGAGCCTATCACAGGGCCTCCATCCCAGGACCCTGAGACCATGACCTAAACTGAAATAAAAAGTCCTATGTTTAACCAACTCAGCCACCCAGGTGCCCCTGATTATACCTTTCTAATATAATCGTATCAGTAAACATCAGAGTAAATTATGGGATTTCAGGTTGCAAAGGAAAAGGCTATTACCTCAAACTGTACATTCTCTTACAGATTTGACATGAGAATTGACCTGTCCTAAAAAAAAAAAAAAAAAAAAAAAATCCCACTTTTCAAAAACCATTCTATAGTTATCCCAACACTACATAAATTACATTTTGCCAAATGCTGAAAATAAAGTTTTGGTCCTGTCATAAATAAGTCTAAGAAATCATACAGTGTTGAATTAACTAAAAATCAAATTTCACCTGCTGCCTACCACTTAACCTATAAAAGAAACAATGTGCTTTGTTGCAGGATTATTTGCAAAGGTGAATCTCCACCCACCAGAAATGAAATAGTGAGTAAGGTAATGATGGCAAAACCAACTGAAAAGATTTCACTCCTTAAGTTAGCTCTCAAACAGCTCCAAGTTTGAAGAAAGTCATCTAGACAACAGATTGGATACTTTCAGTTCTGTGGTAAAAAGGTACTGCTGAAGTCTAAATGATCCCAGTAGTATCTTTCTAATGCTCTACAACATTATAAAATTTGATTCCTATGTTATGTTACCATTCTCATGTCATTTATTGATCTTACTTCTCTCCTTTTTTCTGCTCTGATCATTCCACAAAACTATAGGGCTGGAAGAGAAGCTGATTTTTTACCATTTAACTAGACTCTGTTCGGGTTCCCAATTATGATGTGATTTTCAGAGTCATTCCAAAGCTAAACATCCATCATCTGACACCTTTAGATTTCTAAAGTTTGCAAAATGTACAATGTTTGTAATATTTTAAAGATTTTGCTTATTTATTTGAGAAAGAGAGAGCACAAGCAGGGGAGTGGCAGGCAGAGGGAGAAGGAGAAGCAGGCTTCCCACTGAGCCCCTAACTAAGGGCTCAATCCCAGGACCCTGGGGTTATGACCCAAGCTGAAGGCAGAGGCTGAACCAACTGAGTTACCCACGTGTCCTTGTTTGTAATTTTTAACATGTAATTAGAATAATTAATAGTCCTTTGTGATTTTTTTTTTTTTTTCTGAGCCTTCTTTTCCTTCTTCCTTAGATGGTTAAGGGCAAAGTTTTCTTCTCTCCCTGCCCCCTTTCTGGGCATTTGTTATTCTCTTAAAAAAACCTGAAGATCGCTTTAATACATCTTGAGACTTAAATGATGAAGGAAGAAGAAGAGGGATCTGTATTAAGATTTCATTAAATGTCAGGCACTGTGATTGGTTCTTTGTAACAGATTATGTCATGTAATTGCTACAACAACTTTCTGTAATTTACATTTTTATCTATTTTATAGATTGAGAAATGGGGGCTTAGCAATATTAGGTAACTTATCAAAAGTCACGCAGCTAGCAAAAGCTGGCTTCCCTTTCAAACCCAGGTCTTCCAACTGTATGTCTAGTGTCTTTCTCACTATACCACACAAGCACAAACAGGTCATTAGGAAATCCTCATCCTGACCTCCACTCTGCTAATCTAGCACTTACCACCAAAGAAATGTTCAGGATGCATCCCATTTGAATATGGTCATTATGCATAAATAAATCTTTTTACTTTGTCTTCAGCATTCCACATTGGCTAATTAAAAGAGGCTCAAATAAGAGAACTGCTTTCAGAAAAGAGAAGGCATATAGAAAATGATCATGTATGAAAATTCTCTGATTGAAATCTACAATTAAAAAGGGATTATGGACATTGGGGAGGGTATGTGATTTGGTGAGTGCTGTGAAGTGTGTAAACCCGGTGATTCACAGACCTGGGGATAAAAATATATGTATATAAAAAATATATGTTTATAAAAAATAAAAAATTTAAAAAATAAAATAAAATAAAATAAAATAAAATAAAAAAGGAATTTGAGCAGTACTTTTTGACTAAAAATGGAACACAGAAGAATTCAGTATCTCACCACACATCTCATTTCTGGGTTTAACTTGATCTACCTGCAGAGTGAATATTACTTAAATCAATCCTTCTGAAAGACATACAAGACAGGTACTATGATTATCCACGTTTTTAAGATTATCTCAAGAAACCAGTGTTTAAAATAATTAAGTGCTTTGCTCAGCTAAACCTCTGTACCATAACATTAAAATATTTGTGTGTAAGTTCTGGTTCTTTTCCTGGAGTTCCCAAAACATTTCTTCTTTCTATCAATTTATTTCACATTATCACCCCTATGGATCCTTCACCATGTTGCTATATGTCCCTATGGGTCCCTCACCACACTTCACCTCACTTTGCTACTCATCAACTCCAATTACTTAAATTCTCCCTCTTGCTCTTAGATCTTCTCTCATTCTGCTCAATGATTCCACAGGATGTTTCCTCTAACAGTATTGCCAAACTAAAGAGCTCCTCAAATCCTTCTCTTTCATAAGCATTCTCCATGCACAGGAAACAAAAACCAGTACTTTACTTTACTAATGTATTTTACATTACTAATGTAATGCATACATTAGATTCATAGACATTCTCATACTAAGAGTCATACAAAATAAGTTATGCTTTTTTATGTTCATCAAATAAGTTTCTATAATAATAACTGAACACTTTATTTTTGAGTTCCTATCTTCTAAAGGCTAATCTTTGTATCTGATAAGATAATTTTGTACATAGCCCTTCATTAGGTCGCCTCCTCTGAAGATGATGATAATTATGCCAAATGGCAAACTAGATCACAATTATCTGAAGATGGAGTTCCCAATGACACTGATAATTAGCAAACATTTATTTGGCACCTATTATGTTTAAGATCCTATGCTAAAGTACTCATGGGCCCTACAGAGAAACATTAATTAAACACCATCTAACTTATTTTGTTTGATTCTTCCCAAGTTGAATGAGAACGTAATAGCAGATACCCCCTCTGCTCCTGTTTCTTCTTTTATATTGAAGGGATGAGATGATTCCCAAATTCCCTTTAAGTTGTATAAGTCTATGATTCAATGTGGTTGTGTCATTCCTTAAATTGAAAAGTTATATCTTCTAACTTTCCAGATTAGGTAAGTTTTAATCTTCATAGTTGTAGAACTTAAAGAAAACTTCTGTTAAAATGATGCATGAATGACAAGAACTAAGTTGGATGTACTGTGGATTTCTCTTAGCAGTATTTTGATTTAAGTGTAAATGAATCATAAACATGAGGATTATATTTCTCCAAAAATCAACATGCCTAAAATCTCAGATGATATTTTCTTGGCAAAATGAATTTGGAATTTTATTAAATTTAAGACATTTGAAAAGTCAGATGATATGCTGAGAACAAGATATTCACACAAGACCTATACCTATGAAATGAAGTAAATTGAGACAATTTGTTGGGTATTAGAGACTAAGGAGTTCTGATGATTTTATTACCCTGATATAAAAGTAAAAGTAAATTTGATACTTAACAGTCTATTTCAAGGCCCAAACCACAAAGATCTTACCACTCCCCACATCCATTATATAGGCTTTTTTGTCCAATAGTTAAATTCTCCTACACCATTTGCCTCTCTGTTGATCATTTCTTTCAGACTGGCTTAACTGGACATGGGTCTTTCATCCATAAGTTCTCTCATCCTTTCAAGAACAGAAGCGCTTTCACACAACACGTATTTCAGGATTTCTAAGCAACTCTCAGATCATGATTACCCCATCTCCACATAAACAAATAAACGAGCAAATAAATAAATTTGTTCCCTTGAAGTTCTTGCTAACTGAGTATACATTCTTTACAGACTTTTTACATTATCTTTTATTATCCTCCTAGATATTTCCCTTGATTCATGCTTTGGCACCTACTTAAATAATTTATTTACTGTTATTCTGTGTAATGTCATCATCTATTGGACAACTTACTCAAACCTGAATACAAATAATCATTGAACTTACCTTCTCCTTTACTACACTTATATCCTTCTCATGGACCCATGCAGAAATGTTCCGCTTCTGAAATCAGAAATGCGTCTCTCACTGTGAGACCACAGTTTCCTATCTTCCCATATGTCTCTTCAGTTTCCTAGATTCCAATTGACAAGTCTTTCACTCTCTCCCCTATTAACCACTACCTCCTTCTTCCTCTGTTATTTACGACTCATCACTTCACAACTCCTTTCATGACATTACTCTTGCAAACATCTTAATTTTGAATAAAGTCAACTAGGTTGAGGCTCTGTTTAGTAAATTGCTCAAATGGACATTAAACCAATAGCTAAGTTCATCCCTTCCTTCCCTAACTGCTAATAAGAAGAGAAGCAATTGAGTCACATGGCAATATTAACCATTCCTTCTTCATACCATTCCTCCCTTATACCTCAATTCTGAATCTATTTTCTCAACAAAGAAAAAACAATTCATCAGAGAGGGAGTCCCTCATTTAAAAGAAAAGACAGAGAGAAAACCCAGATGATCTTTTTATACTTTACATCTTTAGAGTGGAATTAAAATTCCTTCTCTTCTATAGAGAATTGAGGAATGGCATTTTCTTTTTAACCCATCAACTTCCTCAGAAGCCTGTAAACCCTGCATATGAATGGCAAAACTCTCTTCTTTGTAAATTTAGCATGCAGCAAAATGACTAACACATAATAGAGGACCAAACAATATTCACTGAACACACGAATAAATGACTGGGTAATGATTACGGAATTTCTGATAAATATATTTGTAACTTCAAAACTGTAGCTAATTGCTACAGATATTCAGAACAGGCTTTTGGGTCAGCAAACTATCCCAAACCATTTTCATGTGCCTTTGGTTTTACTATAACTCAAAATACACTCTGCCAAGTATAATGCTCCATGGATTTTAAACACAAGATTCTTTCAAGGGAAATGTAATCCTAATGTTTATGATTCATTTGCACTTAAATCATCAAAACATCACTTAAGCATCCCACTTGACTATCTAATTTCGTGTTTCCCTAACTGGATAACTGTTTATGTGTTTAAGACAAAATTATTATCTGCCCTTAATTTTTAGATGATTGTCTCAATTATAGATTTGTATTTTTTGTGTGGTCAAGCTATAATCAAACAGCAATCAAATACACTCTGATTTCAGGATACTTCAGTCTTTATATTTGGGGATAAAGACTTGTATAAGAGAATTAAAACAAGAAATGAGAATTAAAAAGTGTTCTTTTAAATGAATCATTTACTGGTTAACATATAATCCATATAAGTCATCCTTAATACAGAAACATCCTTTGATCTGTTTAGTAGTTTTGCTGTTCCTAGTCATTTTAAAATAAAACAATTGTCAAGTCTCAAGAACAGTCTAAGAATGCAATAGAAAATCAAACTGGGATGCTGAAAATTGTTCAGATCTTCACAGTGAGCTAGAGGAAGAAATTAAATTTTCCTAGAATTTAGTTTTTCATGTTTTTAAGTACTTTTCCATGCCATTCTTAGTTTGTGTCTTTCCTTTCTCCTCCTCACTGACTCTGATCTAACTATGTTGGTCTTAACAGTATGAACTCATTTCTTTCTCAGGACCTATGCTTATTCTATCCTATCTCCTGAAGGCTTTCCTCCAGATAGTCACATCGCTCATCTCATTTAAGTTTCTATTCCAAAATTGCAAATATTCCTGATGAAAAAAGAAAAATGTTACCTATAGCATTTACTCTGATTAAAAGATGGAGCTAATGTTTATCAATTTTGCTTCACAAATGTATGGTCTCAAAATATTCAAAGATAAGAGAAAACAAATGAAATTACTTTTGCTGTTTTGACAGAGAAACAGGAAAGGTGGGTATTTGGACTCCTGGCTATGTAGATAAAAGAACGTTCTGATATGGATCTATACAAAATATAAGTAAAAACTGACTTCTTACTAATTATATTAAATATATAAATTGTGGCCTTACCAAAACAGTATTTTCACATTTTAGAGTATAAGAAAAAATATTATTCACATCCCAAACTCACTACCTTATTTTTTCTAAATGTCATGAAAATGACACTAGAAACTCATGGAGTAGGGAGGAACATAGAGACTATTTGAAGCATTTTTTCTTAAAAATTTATCCAATTCCTATTATCCAACTTTTATTAGCACCTAAATAAAACATATAAAATAACAATGCCCATCATTGTTGAACATTTTACAGCCTCCATGAACTTTGTGTGCTAAATGCTTTATGTATATTTCCCATTTAATCCTCACATCAAACAAGAAAACTAAGACTAAGAAAGTGTAGCTAACTTGCTCAAGGTTATCCTGATTTGTTCTGAGGGAGACTGGCTACCTTACCATTCTGCAGTAATGAATAATTTACCCAGCATGAGTACTCCTGTAGGTGTCAAGGCTGCCATCTTCACATAAAGCATGGCACTAATGTGGCCCAATCTCTATACACCAATCTAGATATGAATATTTTTAAAAATATTTTATTTATTTATTTGAGAGAGACAGAGATAGAGCATGAGAAGGAAAGTGAAAGAAAAGCAGACTCCCACTGAGCAGGGCGCCCGAAGTCAGGCTCAATCCCAGAACCCTGAGATCATGACCTGAGCCAAAGGCAGAGGTAACCCACTGAGCCACCCAGGTGCCCCTAGATGTAAATAATTTTTGAAAAGTATTAAGAAAATACTGATAAAAGATATTTCTGTTGATATTATTTCAAGAAATAAAAAAAATAAATGGGCTTTTGGATTTTTAGTGTAAATTTGCAGAACTTTTCCCAAGAAAAAGTTGTATGAATACAATAAAAAGACATATGAGCCAAGTGCTATGAAATGTTCTGATCTAGGGGCAGAGAAGATTCATCATTGAGTACTTATTGAGACTCTTATTGAGTACTTACACCATCTTATTGAGACTCTTATTGAGTACTTACACCATCTTTGAATATAGTCAAGACAGTGCCTGGCACAGAACCAAACTCAATTAAATATTTGTTGAATGAGTAAATAAGAGGGACAAATTTCTCAGAGTCTGTGATCTAATAAGGGAAACACACATACAAGCATACAATTAAAAGGCAATATGAAAAGACCCACGGGAGGACATGAGAGGGAGCTGCTAAATCTCAGAGGTCCACTAAAAGTATAGGATAAAGTTGGTTTTGTGTAAATGGAGTTCACGATCCTAAAATATTCTAAGTGGACCTAAAGGCACTTAAGGAAAGGCCTGTAATGTGTTCCTTCTCTTTCTAGTCGTCCCTTCCCTACTATATAAGAGAAAATAAAATTTATCACAGCTTTACAAGTCAAAATTTAAGATTGTTGAAAATATTTACGCCACACTTACCTATAAACAAATATACCACTTTATTTTTCTGTGAAACTTGTGGACGAATAACAATAAATCTGTTTTTCTATTTAAAGATCTTAATGTAATTGAAAGAGCACTGGGCTATGTTATTTTTTTGTGTGATTCTGGTTCATTTAAACATTGGTTTCTCTGGCTCTGTGTGAAAACATTCTCCATATGTACTTTCATAAAACTCATTTACTTAGTTGCCGACAAATATTTACTTACCACCTACTGTGTGCCAGGAAAAAAAGCATGATGGAATCTATAGTTTTATATACAAAGTAAAATAAAGATACTCTCTGGAAAGTTTAATACACAGGGATATTGGCCAGAACAATTCCTGGAGGCTTTACTACATGTGCCAGAAATATTAATCCAGGAAGAAGATATTTAGGAAATAAAATGAATACAAAATTTAATAAGGCCTTTTTCTAATTAAATGATGATCTTTAAAATTTTATATCCTTAATAAATTGCATTAAGCTTCAAAAGATACTAGAGATACCAACATGGGAGGTAGTTCTGAGCTTACTGAATATTCAGGGCAGGACAGATTAGAAGTTAAAAGTATGCTGTAGTAAGTTTTGTTTGAAAGAATACTTAGAATTTGATAAATTTCAGACAAACAAGAAAAACAGTCTAATAATTTTGATAGATATAACCCTCAGAAGATATAAAATAGAAAATACCCTGAATATCAAATAATAAGGGAGAAAAAAAATTAAGTATAGAAATAGAAAACAGAAAGTATTAAATAAATGGAAGTAAATCCTGTGTAACTCAAGTAGTAATAAGAAATGGGAAAAGTTCACTATCAAGACTTAGATAAACAAACTGAATTAAAAACAATCCAGTAATGTGACAAAAAGGAAAAAAGTCTGAAAAGATAGGTCTTTTCTCAAACTCTCCCCACAATGAGATTGTAATAAAGACAAGATACCATATTTTTGGTGTTTGATCCTCCCAGATGGCTTTCAAGTCCCTAGCTTTTCCTTTACTGTTTTGCCCCATATTTGAGCAATAAGATTCCAAACCTCCATCCGAGCTCCATCCACTAGCCACAGTAAAAACTCAAAGCCCCAGTGTCCCTCCTTGTTTCATTCCCAGGTGAACTGCCCTTATCTTTCAGGAATTCTTTGGCTGCTTATTTAACATGAGTAACAACCTTTGTTTTCTATCTTTATGGTACCTATGTGTCATTCTGCCCATTATCCATAAAGGCTTGAGGGGAAGGAATCTGACTAGTAGCTATCCAGCATCCAGCAAGGGATTCTGGGTACTTAAACAGAGCATTTTCTGACGCTATCTAAAATTGTAGCTTACTCCAGACAATCCTGTTTTTTCTCCACTGCTTTTTTAGTAGCATTTACTACCACTTAACATACAACAGATTTTTACTTATGGTTTTTCTTATTCTTCTATACCATGTCTTTCCTACTAAATATAAGCTTCTGACAAGCAAGATTATCACCTACTTATTTATCTAGGGCCTAGAACAGCACCTGACAGCAGACATTCAATTTTGTAAAATGCAATAATGAAAAATATATACCAGGTCAACATAAACCAAAAGGAAGCCTGAGAATCAATTTTAACATTAAGAAAATAATATTTAAGGCAAAAAAAAAAAAAAATCCCGAGACCAATGGGAGGATATAATAGAATGAAAAAGGACTCAACAAGACGTAACAATCATGATGTAATTACCCATGATAAAATATATGATCTTTATGACAATTGATTTTAAAATATGAGTTAAGTAAATACATGTTTGGAAAATACTAGCACTAAAAATAGAAAACCTAAGTAGACCAATAATCAATAAGGAATTAAAAATAGTAAACAAAAAATCTGTCCTTTTTCTTGCCTTCAAGCACCTTCAAACTTGAGATGGTTTTACTGGTGAATTTTTCTAAACTCAAGGAATAATTTTTATGTCATCCAAGATATTTCAAAAATTAACAATTAAGAGGGAAGGTTTCCAGGCTTCTATTATTAGAACATTTTAATCTCTTATTAAAATCAGTTGAAGGCAACAGAAAAAGGAGATCATATTCCAATGACACTATTCACATAAATACAAATTTTCTAACTAAATACTAAATCAGGTAATTGAGTGTGCTCAAATAGAATTTAAATCAGAAATGCCAGAGTTCTTCAATAGCTGCATATTTGCCAATGAAGTATTCACTTTATTAATGAACTATAAGAAAAAAGTAACAGAGATTCAGGGGGAAAAATACAGGAAAATTGAATGCCCAATTATGTTAACACTCTAGAAAAAATTTCTAAAAGGCAAATTCCCTTACACTAATAAAATACAGTTGCCAATTTGACAGCAAACATTTCACGTAATAGAGTAATTTCAGAAGAATTATTTTAAAACTGGAAATAAGTCAACAGTGATTATTATAACCATATTGAGCAAAAGAACCCTAAGTGTTATGGGCAAAATAATCAAGCAAGGTAAAAAGAAAAAAAAAAGGGTCAGGAAAAGACAACATTGATATTTGCATATGCGATAATTTACAGAAAAGATTCTGAAGACTCAATAAAACTATTGGAAATATAAGAGATCAGTCAACTAGCTGACACAAGGCCAATTATATATAAATATACATATATACACATGTAACATATTTATGGCTGATTATATATATGTATACATACACATATATATGGATCTTGTGTCAGCCAGTTGACTGATCTCTTATATATCCAGTAGTTTATATACCTCTAAGGATATCTTGATATTTCTCTACTTCCACAATAAAATATTGGGCACCTGGGTGGCTCCCATGCATTTGTCCTCAGCATAGGTCAGGATGCCAGAATCCTGGGAACCAGTCCCTCATCAGGCTCCCCATTCAGCAGGATCTTGCTTCTCTACCCCTCCCCTGGCTCATGAGTGATCTTTCTCTCTCTGTTGCTCACTCTGATAAAATCATTTTTAAAATGTAATAAAACATACAGATGCAGTTTATAATAGCCAAAAAAAAAAAAAAAAAAGACTAACTTTCAGAAAAAGCCAATTCTATTAAAGGACAAAAAGAATGATAAAATGCAAGTATATATACCATGTTCATGCATGGTCCATCTTATCATTACAAAGCTGTCAGTTCTCTCCAAATAAATATGTATTACTTAAATTCAATTTCAACTGAATTTCAAGCAGAATTATTGGAGGAAGCTTGGTGACTGGTTTTAAAAATTCATGAAAGAATAGATATATGGAAATATGTAGGGCAATCTCTGAAAGAGTAAAACCTTACACTGCTTTATCATTTCCGTTCGTCCCATCTATTATGATGCTGGCTTATACTTTTGGACCTAGGTTTTATTTCAATTGCTAAATTACTTAAAATTCTACCAGCTGCTTAAATTCTCTTTTCATACTTCCAGGATTAGGTGCAAAAAAGGCAATAGGCAGTCTATGCTCTGTTTACTCTCTGATCCTCCCCTTTACAACACTTATAAATATTAATCCATTCATATGTATCTATATAGTCCTCATTCTATAATGTGATTTGTCACATTTTTCTTCTTTATAAAGTATAAATTTTTTTTAATATTCTCAAATATTTTTAAAGAAAAATAATATAAACTAAGTGGGCCCAACTGGTAAGATCCTTGATTCCACCTACAATACACTCTTCTCTGAACAAGATTTTCTTCCATCTGAGATTCTGAGAGTGCAGCACACGGTGTTCTACTCTTATAGGCTGACTTCTCCTTGTGTCATTTCAACTGTCACAGGGAAAGAGAAAGATCCTCGATTTAATAAAAAAAACTCCCTATCACAGATGCTTGCCTAATTCTCTCCTCTTTTCACTCCCTGATTTTCACTTTATCTCACAGACATAAATACAATGCTGTTGATAGGCCCTAAATTTAATCTGCAAAATGAAAGAGTTTTAATCTGTTATTTCAAGCTTCTATAATTATAGTAACTGTATATAGACAGCAAATGCAAATCACAAGACTAAGATTTATACCTGATCTGTGTACCATGGTTTTTAGCTTTATATGGCCATAAAAATCATTAATAAAAGTAATTTTGTGACTATAAATTTATATCTGCTAACTCATCTCATCTTCACATTTTGTTTCCCATCCAAACCAATGTCAAGATCTTTTGCAATGTCTTCGTTATAGGACCAGAACATCAAGATGCACAAACTATTTAGTGAACAGCAAAATAGTATTTTATCACAGCATTAATCTGTAAATTATACCATCTATTACATTTTGTAGTAGTTTCAGTACAGTTTATAAACATTTAATCTAGGGTTTTTTTAAGGATTTTATTTATTTATTTGACAGAGAGAGAGAGAGAGAGAGAGAGATCACAAGTAGGCATAGAGGCAGGCAGAGAGAGAGGGGGGAAGCAGGCTCCCTGCTGAGCATAGAGCCTGATGTGGGGCTCAATCCCAGGATCCTGAAATCATGACCTGAGCTGAAGGCAGAGGCTTAACCCACTGAGCCTCCCAGGTGCCCCTTAATCAAGGTTTTTAAGAAAGATTTCAATTCTCCATTCTTTCTTCCATTCTCTTAATAATCTACCACTCTGACTTCCTTAATTTGAATTACCATATTTTACTGTTCTTTCTAATTCTTAAAGGTTCTTTCTTAATTCTTAAAGCAGCTTCCCTCTTAAAGACATAGTTTCTGAAGACAGTCACTAGTTGGACTACAGACACAATTTTTGTTCAGTTTTATTTTTTAAACTTTCAGGTATTTAAATTTTGGAATAGTTTTTGAGGAAGGGTTTTTTTTTTTTTTATTGTTGTTGTTTGTTTGTTTTTTAAAGAAAGCAACAAGCAGAGCATTTCTTGAAGTTATAATACCAGTTCCTAAGTGTGTATGGATTTCATTTACAATATAAAGCTACTAAAAGGGGAACTCAGACCTCCCACTGTATTTTGAAAGAAAGTTTTGGATCAAGGCAGAAAACATGGAACCTCCTTAAATCCTCCATACCAGTACAATAAATAAATGATTACTAATAATCATATCAAGAAACAAATGCTAAATATACAATAAATATTCAGAGAAATGAGCAAAATCAACATGAACTAAATTTAAATTGTGCCTTCTTTAGTTAGTAAATCTGTGGTTTTTGAATTGACAATAGAATTTTTAAAAGGCATATGAACTTATAATTTTACTTACTAATATCTTAGTTTCCTTGGTAGTTTTATGATAATTTATTTGCATATAGCTCTCAAGGCTTAAAATAAGTTAGATATTCAGGATTTTTGTAATAATTTTCCCATGTGTCATGTGCTTTGAATTAGACAAGCCGTGTTTTGTACTCTTCTTTTAAAAATAACAGCTGCTTCAGTATTCCCATCAAGTTCTCAAATATAATCTGAGTGATTTATCTATTGCTAGGTTTTCTACTTCATCAATGGCTGCATAAAACATGGTATTATTATTCTCCTCTTCTTCTGAATACTTGCTCTTTTCTTAGAAGAAAAGAGAAATTAAAGACTGAGAGGTTAAGCTTTTTAAAAGCAATTCTTATTGCTATGGGAGAGAAATGAAATGTGAAAGCATGACAAAGAACTAAAAATTATCTACTACTGCGTTGAATTTGTTTGTATTTCCTTTATTGTATCAAAATAGCACCAGAGATTTTCTTTCCACTAATTCCCAAAACATTTCTACAGAGCAAAATAAAAATGTAAAAATTAACACTGTCATAATATTAGTCTTATGCCCTCAGGCATAAGAAAATGAAAGCTCTAGGTCCATTTCATAATATTTTATTCCTTCTTTCCCCTCTCATGCTTTGACCTACTTTTACCACTAAGTTTTAGCTAGCCTTTTTTGTGGTTCTGAAATGTTTATATATTTTCCTCCATTTTCATTCTAATGCATATTTTCAGAGGAATAAATTATAATAATTTGAAAGAATAACTAACAAATTAATGATACTAACATTGAAGAAAGTTATATAAAATTATTCTGTAATACAAATGTTAGTATATAAAAATTTAATTAAATTTTGGTTTCACTATGAAGTATATGAAAATTTTAAATATTATTTTTTTAAATAGAAATATAATGTCATGAGCTGAAAAGGAAAGGTAGGAAAATACTACTCAGTGAAAAAAAATTAGTGAAATTGAAGTAAATAAATTAGTTTCTAAAGAATTGGGTTCATAGTAAGAGTAAATAGAATTCTGTGTTAATTGTACTTTCTTGTTCATACATTTGACCTTATTAATTTTAAATACCTTGGCAATGTAATATGGTATAATTCTTGATGATGTGATTCTTTTCTAATCTAGATGAAATAGCAAAGGTGTTAACGGGGGTTCCTATATTTATTGGGAGAAATCCATTTTTAGATAATTAGAAGTATAGCTTTCTTTTTTTTTTTTTTAAAGATTTTATTTATTTATTTATTTGACAGACAGAGAGATCACAAGTAGGCAGAGAGGCAGGCAGAGAGAGAGGAGGAAGCAGGCTCCCCGCTGAGCAGAGAGCCCAATGTGGGACTCGATCCCAGGACCCTGAGATCATGACCTGAGCCGAAGGCAGCGGCTTAACCCACTGAGCCACCCAGGCGTCCCAGAAGTATAGCTTTCTGAATGTCTAGTCCTTGTGGTACTTACAACAAATGAAACATCACCTTAAAATAGAATAAGAACCTAGTATTGTAATCCACTCTACCTGGTTGAGGGAACCTTTTTTTTTTAATTTTTTTGAAGATTTATTTATTTTAGAGAGAGAGAGTGTGCACACATAGCAGGGAGAGCGGCAGAAAGAATGGGTGAGAAAGGGAGAGAAGAGGACTACCTGATGTGCAGAGAGCCTATGTGGAGCTTGATCCCAAGTCCCTGAGATCATGGGCTAAGCTGAAATCAAGAGTGGACACTTAACCAACTGAGCCACCCAAGTGCCGCTAGTTGAGGGAAGCTTAGTGAGTCTACATTCTCTAAAAAGCAAGTGAAAAAGAAGGCATTTATTCAATTGGTAAGTCTATATAAAATTTAATGTTCAGAATGTTTGCAATATGGATATATTTTAAAATCCGTGGTGATGAAGACATATATGAAAATAACCAAAGTCAGCATTTTCTTTCAGTCCTTGTATCATAACTGGGCACATAAGTCATTCGCTATAAGTAGCTAAATGAAAAATACTGTATATATTTCCAAAAAGTTAGAAACAAATAGAAGAAAAGATGTCTATAAATACAGAAACAAGAATATAACTAAGAATAAGCAAGAAATACACAGGGGATATATAAAAATATTTCTTAAATATTCAGAGAAGATTCAATATTATAATTTTAACAATTTTTTCTAAATTAACCTATAAATTCAATTTAATGTTAATAAAAACTTAAAGTATATTTCTTCTAAATTTCATAAGCTTATTTTACAGTTATATTAAAAGTAATTGTAATTATTTCTAATAATAGGTCGAGGGATGGAATGGAATGGGGGATTCACTCGTTCAATAATAACATTCATTATTAAGCTATAATGTTTTACATGCTTTGGTATTGGACATAGATTAATTAGTAGAATAGATCCAGAAATATAACCATATGTATCATGAAAAATACATAAATTAAAGGAGCTGCTTTAAACATGTGACAGTTCAAAGATGAATTTAATACTTTTTTTATTATTTGAATTGTTTAGCTGAACATGCATATTTTTAAAATAGGATGCGTATATAATTATTAGAAAAGTTATTCATGCAGACACATATATACATAACATAATTTGTTAATATATACATATATAAAAACTAAAAATATGTGTGTGTCCATATTAATATGGTATATACAAATATGAATATATGTGTGCATACATATGTAGGTGTCTAAATGCAAATATGCATATATATACACATACATGTGTGTTTCAAAGAAGAATAAATTAAAATGCTTTAAAATATATTAAATATATTGTTTTTTTTAAGACTTTATTTATTTATTTGACAGAGAGAGAGATCACAAGTAGGCAGAGAGGCAGGCAGAGAGAGTGGGGGAAGCAGGCTCCCCACTGAGCAGTGTGCCTGATTTGGGGCTCAATCCCAGGACCCCGAGATCATAACCTGGGGTCATAACCTGAGCTGAAGGCAGAGGCTTTAACTGACTGAGCCACCCAGGTGCCCCAATATATTGTTTTGTTATAATATTTCTAGTTTTGGGTTTTTGGTTTTGCTTTTGTTTTTGCCTCAAGAAAAGTATATATAATAATCATATAATCTTAAGCTCAGGATTTGAACAGGAAATAGCATTTGATCCTTTTTCATTTTCCACTTAAATTACAGCAATATAATGGTGTGGAAAAAGTTTCTAAAAAAAGACTGAAAACACACTTTCTGCAAAGATGAGGTAGTCTGGAATTATAAAGCAAATAAAAATAAAAGAATTCCGATAATGACTTAAGAAAGTACATCTAGTAAAAGGATTCTGATAGGACAATAATGAAATGATAATCCTTTGTGGATGGAGACATTCCACCCCAAAATACATTAATAAAATTTAGGTGAAAATATAAGCAAAAGATTGACAGCTCTGATATTAAAAATACAAATAGGCAAAGAACCAATCCAAATTTCATGGAGTTTAACTTTCAAACAGGATTTATACCATTGTTCTCCAAGTTCATTTACTTTTGGAAAAACAAAGCTTTCTGTTTTAAGAGAATAAAGCTTATTTTAAAGAGAGGGAGGGAGTACTCCTCTACTATATATCAATAATTTCAGAATAAATGAATCCAAAATATATGGATCGAGTTTCCTTCCAAAAGCACATGGCTTATAAGTTAAAGGAAAACTCCTCGAGGCTACGTGTTTTATCAAACCTAGAACAAACAAAGATAATTTTGAGATGTAAAAAATACACTGAAACTATAGCCAAATGTACCCATCCCTGAATTAAACAAAACACCATGACCACAGAATTCTATTTACACTATTCAGAAAAGAACAGCATGAGAAAATCCAACAATTACTAGAAGGTAAAATATACTTCTTCAGGAAATTCTGAAGTTACCTACTCTCTGTTACAAAAATATACTGTATTTATAACATTTAAGAAAAAAAATGTCATCAAAGCATCAAGGAACTTAGGCATATGAAAAGGCATCACTCTACAATGTGATATTCCAATATGAAAGATGGTGATAATTTGGCCCTGTGCTTCATTAAGATGCCTTTTTCTTTCACTGACAACTATTCCCTACTCTCCCTATCCTAGACTCACACCACTTCCCAACACCCGCACACACATACACACACACAGTATTTTTTGCTTCTTTAGAATAAGAGAAAGTATCTCAATGACTGTGATGCTGTGGTGATTTTGTAATGGGTCAACTAGCTAAGCCGATCTATGTATCGCAGAATTCTTATCGCTATATGTATCATTACAGGGTCCACAAGAGAGGTTCTGGTGGGGGATTTTAAAGGTTGGAAGTAAAGCAGCACTTAGCTTGTTGCTGATCCTTTCGCTCCCCTGCTGGGCATGAAGGAGTGGTCAGGCCTGGAACTCTCCCATCCTCCTCCGTATTGACCTTCAGCATTTCCAACTCCTGGGACAGGAGTCTGTGTCTAGCTCTATGATAAAGAGCCCTGGCTTTTGTAGGAGACCCACACCAATGCGGGTCAGGGGCAATAAAAACTAACAAGGATTTCAGTCCAAATTCACAGGCTTTTTTTTGTTGTTGTTTGTTTGTTTTTTGTTCTCCCTCACTGTGTGTGTGTGTTTCCAGCTCATTCTAGTTCTCCTGCACTTTATACTCACCTTTCCCTCCCTAGGACTACAAGGTCCATCATACATGAAAATAAAAGTTGCAAAGGGGCTATTTAACCAGCTGCCACAATTGTACTGGGTTAAATCCCTGAAGCAAAAGACCTAACATACACATACACACATACGTGTGCGCACACACACCCTCCTGCTTCTTTAATTAAATTGTGATCACTACAGGCAGATAGGCAGTTTATCTTGGGAATCAGAAAGACCCTTAAAGTGTGCAATTACCATTACACAGCTATATACACTGCTAGTTTTCAAGTCCAGTTCCAAGTAACAAGTATTTGTTCAGATGCAGATGTTTATTACAAGTTCTTGAAAATTCTAGTCAGTATTCTTTTAGTTGCAAGTGACAGAAATGTAACTTAAACTAGCTTAGGTCAAAGGGAATCTACTGAGTTGTGGAAGCAAATAATAAGAAAGCCAGGAAAAATAGAAACAGGAATTGAGATATTATCTGAACTTTTACTGATCTCTAAATTAACTCTCTCTGTTTTAAATTCTGTCTCTCAAACTAATCTTGTTAAGAAAGCTTTAAAAAATACTGGTACTTTCAAGCTTTATATGAGTAAAACCATTGATATAGTCCTAGAAAAGAAAAAGATTCTTTCAGCTCCTTAAAAATCTTGATGGAGGCCTCTAATCAGCCTCCATGATTAAGACTCAGACAGGAAAAGGAGAGAAACTAAGAACTAGTTGGCAGATCCCATGAGAACTACAGGATTCAGGAAAGGGGTGTATTTCCCCAAGTAAGACAAGGTATGACTATCAGAAGAAGAAGGGAAGGGGTAGAGAATTCAAAAATAAAACTACAGATATCCATGACACTGGGTTGGTACTAATCATAATGTATGAGTTTCTTTCAAGGTTTTGTCTACTTTCTCTCACATATAGGAATTATACAACATGATTTATATAGAATAGCAGGATTATGCATGATGATGCAAACATTTTTTTAAAAAGGGTCATGGCTAATGAGTTAATGTCACTTTGCCAGAAGGTCTATGCCCTTAGTTAGTCCGTTGACAGATCCATCTTGTTCAACATATTTATCAATCATTTGAACCAGGACAAAGATAAGTGCTTATTAATTTAACAAGAATATGAGAAGGAAAGGAAAATGCTTGATGACAGAATACAGATCTAAAGGCACATCAACATAAACTGCGGTAATAGAGGAAATAAGAGCTGGGATTCTCTCCAAACCTGTGATTTTATAACTCTTACAGACTGCAAATTAAGAAATATTGCTACAACTAGTTTCCACATATATTTTCAGAAATTGATGGGAGGTGGTTAAAAAGTCAAATGCATTTTCTCTTCATCTATATTGGTTTCATATTATTTTAATATAGTATATATAATATATACTACATATGTGAATATAAATATATAAATTATTCACACATGTATATTTGAAGTTACATAACAGACTTAATCTTATGTCTTAGTTACATACCCAAGCTAATCTTATGCTTGATCCACAAGTTCTGTGATCACAGTGATTATAATTTGCTAACTAAACTCTAGCTAAAAATCTCATCTGTGACTTTCTTAAATGACCTTTTTAGAATTAATGTTTATGACTCAATCTGGAAAGGACATACATATATATAAGAAGTGTTATTAGAATCTCAACTACAGTAAGAGATAAGACTGAAAACACTTGAGATTCTGTGATGTAAAGATGAGAGACCACCATGAGAAGGAGAAATCATATGTTCTCCTGAAATATGTTCTAGTTTATAGTGATTCTTACACCCCTCTTTACCCTATTACCACATTACCTAATTACCATCTGCCCCCAACATTCAACTCTGACATTGTTTAGTGAGGCAATGGGAACAGGCTTGGGCTGCCCAGATCCTGTGAATCAATTATAAAACTGAGTCTTTTCTGCAGACACATATTAGAGAGCTCAGATCTCAATGGGGAAAGACATCAATTCAGAGTAGATCTTTGACAGAATTTAAAGAAAAGTGTCAATGAATACAAGGTCAAAGAGTACATGTAAAGTAACAGATTTTGAAAATGAATATGAAACTAAATATTACAATGAAACATTAGAGACACAGTCACAGAATAATAAATTTTAAAAGCAAAATAAAGACAGTGTAATAAGAATTAAGTTCTAATGAAGGAGCAAGAGACCTGAGTTCCAGTAAAACTGGTCATTGTTATTAAGTGATAGAGCTGAGAAGAAAGAGAACATTAGATTGTGGAAAGATATAATCTACTCCTGAAGTTCCCTACTGCGTTCTTTATTAAATTTGAATGTGATTCCCTCATGGCTCAATGATTCACTTGTGCATAAGCATTTGATGTGTATCTATTAGGTGCATGGAATCATGCCAGAAACTTAGTAAGAAGCCAAAGAAATATAAGACATGGTCCACATATCCTACTATATCCTACAATTTGGCATATGCATGAAATAAATGATAATACAAGATACTGCTAATGTAAATGAAAAAAGAAGAAAAACAGACAATAGATACTCTAGGAATTCAAAGAATGAGCATCACTGTCAACTTGAGCAGTTAGATAATTATGTAAGCACAATCAGAATATGTGGTCAAACCTTCCATAGGAAGACTTCTAAACGTGATAAATACTGTTTGTTTACTAAAGGAAAATATTCCCTGTCTCTTTTTTTTCCTCACATCCCCTATCTAGTTAATCCAAAATTCCTGTGGAGTTTACACTATGAACATATCCATTCCCACTTGTCTCCATACCCACAGTCATCTCCTTCCATGCCACCATCTTTTGTCTAAATCACTGAACCAGCCTTGCAAGTGTCCATTCTTCCAGGTAAAACTGGGTTAATGATTGAGTATCTAGATGAATATGTCCTATAGGGAAAAGGGAAATAGAGGCACAGATTTAAAATATTACAATAAAAATGTCAATCTCTATAGCAGGGGTCAGCAAATTAGGGCCAAATATCATTTTCATATATGAAACTTTATTGGAACCTAACCATACCTATTCGTTTGCACATCATCTATAGCTGCTTTCCTACTATAACAACAGCAATGAACAGTTACTGTAAAGATCATCTGGGCTGTACCAATTGCAAATATTTTCTCCCTTGCATTAGGTTTCCTTTTTGTCTTGTCGATGGTTTCCTTCACTGTGCAAAAGTTTATTTTGTAAAATTCATTTAGTGGCTGGCAATCTACTGAATGTGGGATCATATTTAGAAATCTAGGCCAAAGCTTAACCCTCCTCAATTTCACCTACAAAGTTAATTTAATGGTGACTAGGTAGGACTAGAAACTATCTTCCAGATAGTGGATAGAAAGTATTACCCTTTGGGGCATGTAGTGTTCAGCAAGAGGGCTACACACACTACAGACCTTATGTGGATACTACCCTTCCTGGATATCAAGAATGTAAGAGCCCCCAAAGAATTACTTCTAATGATAGAGTGTGCCTATAAGTAGGGGACCCTAGAGTTTAGGTCTCTGGACATCTGTCTGGCCAGTAAAAATAAGCTAGCATATCAAAGAGAAGATTAAAAAAACAGCAAATATGCTAGATGAGACATTTTCTCTAAAACTGCCAATCTAATTCCTTAAAATGTAACACCAGCTTCTATTTTGATAAATTTCAAGTGTGAGCTTGAAATTTATTATCAGCCAGTGTTCTCCATATGGACCAGTAGTTAGGCATAGTTACTACTCCTGACCATTGCTACACTCTATCTCCAAGTCAATTAATCTACAGAAATTTATTTGCAGCTTTTATTAATGTTTTCTTGACCTTTGACTCTGAAAACAAAGATAGGTCTTAAGATAAGCTATGTAAGCTCAAAGAAGTACCTACAGCTTAACACCAAAATGAAAACCAGAGCTGTCAGAATAGATTTTCCCTTCATGATGGTAAAATATGCATGTGTTCTGAACTCTGTTTTTTTCGTATACTGAAGACTTCAGACCATTGGCTTACCTTCAGACCATTGGCTTACCTTTTGCTTTACTATAAAGGAGAGAAAAGGTAATATTTTTCTATATGCTATTGATAAGATTTTTTATTGTCTTATAATCAGAGTTGATTTAGTAGATTGGTATTCTTTCAATACAGTTAATCTGAGTACTGTCCAAATCAATGTCTTATATCTAGGCAAAATAATCCAAGCCATCATTTTGGAGAACCATTCCCAAATATTGATTAAAAAAAAAGAAACCTTTAAATGAGTTCGTTTCCTTACTTAGGTGGTGTATTTTGAAAAAAGTTTTAGAGTTTTACCTAATTTGTAAATTTTAGAACTTACTTAAATTGTGTGGCATCAATTAAATTGATTTTCTAGAATTTTAATGTTTGTAGTAGGAGTAGGTGTTTTGAAATATCAAAAAATATAAAGCTAAAAAAATATAGGCTACAATGATTTCTGCTATGTACTCCGATAGAATTTGGGTCTTCAGGGCCCATTTATTTCCTGTAGTTAGTGGGGCCAGAAGTGTATGGTAAATAATTAACAGCCCTGACTAGGGATCTCTATTCTGAGGAAGGTGGTTTCTTTAGTGAAAGCCTGGTTAAAATTCTCAGTTTTCATTAGAAGGTATCATTTGTCTCTTTTTCAAGGCAAAATTTTGGATCTTCCCTTTAATCAACAGCACAGAATATCTGTACTCCAGATATTACCACAGAGCAAGCCTAAATCCTTTTTGCCCCCCCAGTACTAATAAAAATAATCACTAAAATAAATTATATTAATTGAGAGTTGCCTGGAACCATAGAATTCATCTTTTTCTCTTGACACTTTTTTTTTTTTCTGGTTAGATGAGAATATCAGAGAGCTTCATATACAGACATTTTATCACCCAATCATCCTCCTAGATTAAGGCATATGTGGTAGGCTGAGTAATGATCCCCAAAGATGACCACATCCTAATTTCTGAATATGTTACCATACACAGCAAAAGGGATTTATAGATCTTGCAATGAGGAAATAATCCTGGATTTTCCCACTGAGTCCAATGTAACCATGAATGCCCTTATAAAAGATAGGCAGGTGGGTGACAGTCAAAGGAGACTTAATTACAGAAGCAGAGACTAATGGCTAGGAACCAAAGAATGTAGGTAAACTCTAAAAGCTAAAAAATGTACAGAAAACATTTTCTCCAACAGCTTCCAGGAAGAATCCCAGCTCTGCCAATACTCTGATCTTAGTACTGTTAGACCCATTTCAGAGCTCTGACCTCCAGAATTATTAGATATTGTTTTGTTGTTTTAATCTACTAGGTTTGTGTAATTTGATACACCACAATAAGAAGCTAATCTAGGAAGCTGAAAGAAAATAGTATGCAAAACTTCTTATGCTTTTCATTGTACTAATATTTGTTGAGTATGCAATTAACTCCACCACACTAGGTCTTCTTTTTAGAGCTATTTAAGAGAAAAAATTTTCAGGTATCAATACACAAATAACTTGTCCTCTCTTGAGCTACTAAGATCTGTGGATTGTATCCCTATTTTTCTCACGAGGTCATCACTACTAAGAAACTCCAATCCAATCCACTACTATGAGCACTTGTTGTATTCCTGACTCACCTTTACTTTTCAGTTTTTATTTTCTCTGTACTCTTTTTATAACTCCTTGCTTATGTACAAGCCATTTCAAATCATTTTTGAAGATGAGTATAAGTAAGTCAAAAATTAAATAAACATTTTTTAAAGATTTTATTTATTTATTTGACAGAGAGAGAGTGCACATAGCAGAGGGAGAGGGAGAAGCATGCTCCCTACTGACCAGGGAGCCTGATGCGGGACTCGATCCCAGAACCCTGGTATCACAACCTAAGTCAAAGGAAGACACTTAACGGATGAGCTACCCAGGCACCCCTAAACAAATAAATTCCTATAAATATTTTATTAAGAAAGATCTTCTTCATGCTTAAATGAAGTTCTCCCCATTGTAAATTAATCTCATTAAAGATCTGGCCTATAAAGAGGAGATTTGGAAAGGAGCCATTTTGAAAAAAAAAAAAGCATAAAGCTCTCTCATTTTCAACTCAGACTAGCAAATAACATATTTAATTTATAACTTTAAAAAAAATTCATTTATGGGGCGCCTGGGTGGCTCAGTGGGTTAAGCCGCTGCCTTCGGCTCAGGTCATGATCTCAGGGTCCTGGGATCAAGTCCCACATTGGGCTCTCTGCTCAGCAGGGAGCCTGCTTCCTTCTCTCTCTCTCTCTCTGCCTGCCTCTCAGTATACTTGTAATTTCTCTCTGTCAAATAAATAAATAAAATCTTCTAAAAAAAAATTCATTTATATAAATTCCATTACATAACCTCCACTCTAGAAGCAGAAACACTGATTATATGATTTCTCAAATAATGTGATGAATAACTGTATTCTTTTTCTAATACCATATGTTTATCATTTTTTAATTGTTCTTCATATGTGATAATGAGACTGATATTGGCTATGTCCAAAAAGGGATTTGATTAATACTGGTAAATGTGTTTTAAAAAAATTGTGCCTTGGGACACCTGGGTGACTCAGTCCATTAAGCGTCTGTCTTCAGTTCAGGTTATGGTCCCAGAGTCCTAGGATAGAGTCCCACATCAGGCTCCTTGCTCAGTGGGGAGCCTGCTTTTCCCTCTTCCTGCCACTGCCCCGGCTTGTGCTCTCTCTCTCTGACAAATAAACAAATACAAGTCTTTAATTTTTTTTTTTTTTAACTTTTGACAATGCTGCTCACTCTTTGGTTAGGCCTTTGTAGTCTGTAACACTGGCCTCCCATTTTTGAAGGGCTCTCGTGTAAGGATGAAAAGCTGGCTCTCTCTGCTCTTTACCTTGTGACTCATGACATTGAAACAACCTAACTTTGTCCCTCATTGTGAGAGAAATGTTCTCATTTAATAGCTGTCACAGACCATAGCTCATTCAATGAGCTCCACTTGGCTGTAACTCTGCAAATATATTTCCTATAGTTGGTGCTGATATTGGGGAATTAACCTTTCATGCCGCTTTCCATTTGATCCTACCTGTTGACATTTGTATGCCAAAAAAAGAATACCTCAGTGGCATGAGAAAGAATAGATATGAAGTTCCAAGTGCTTGTCTGCCAAGTCAACAGGTTTAACTGAGGAGGGTGACTGGGAAAAGTATAATGATCATGCCAGACATTAGGATATATGTTTAGAAACAGAGGGAAAAAAAAAAAAAAAAAACTGACCAGGAGGAAAAACTGGTGGGAACAAAGTCTCTGGGAAGTAAACAGAAGATGGCAGGTGACAAAGTGGACCACAAAGAGGTGAACAGAGGAAGACAATATACAGAAATACTTGTAGCACTCAACATGAAAACTGGGCAGCCAGTCAAAGAAACATCAGCCTTGACTGGTCAAAAGTATATTTGGATTTGGCTCTTCACATCTTGTTGTTGAGCAAGGATTCCTTGATTGTGTGGGAAAGTAGGGAAGGTCAGCACCCAAAACATGCATGGAGGCTCATATACAGAATAAGGGTACAGAAAAATGGCAGATTATAATACTGCAAGACCACATCATAAAAAAATGTTCATTCTAGGTAATGAGTATGTGTTTTCTTTATTTTTCTTTTAATGTAAAGAATCGGGGTAAAATGCTTCTAAATGTATACAACGACAGGTGCTTCTATCCTCTGGCTGGTTTGTTTCCTAGCTTTCTGAAATTACATTT
The DNA here is from genome assembly GCF_030435805.1 of Mustela lutreola. Lineage (NCBI taxonomy): Eukaryota > Metazoa > Chordata > Mammalia > Carnivora > Mustelidae > Mustela > Mustela lutreola. The sequence continues at coordinate 30,597,195 of NC_081292.1, read as the reverse complement.
TCATCTCTTTGTTTAATGACTATTTTCTTCAATAGGCTATAAGCTCCAAAAAGGCAGAAATTATATCTCTTTTGTTCACTATCTAGTATCCAGCAGCAAGTCCAATGTTCATCACACAAAAGGCACTGAATAGATATTTATCAAATAAATTAGTATATGAGTAACAAAACTCAAGTTTATATGGGTACTTACTGGTGTGTGGCTGACTTGTAAAGCCACACAAAACTAGATTCGGTTTCTGTATTGACAAAACATTAGTATACTAAAAACATCTAAATAAGTATTTCTAACTAAATATTTATCATTTTCTAGGCATTGTATTAAAAAAATAAGACTTGGCAATATTTTCTGTCTTTTCTGGCCCTCGATGACTGAGAACAACCATAAATAAACCTAGAGACCTATCTGCCTTTGAGTTTTTGTTTTTTAATTTCTGTTATATGGAAATCACTAGAAATACTAAATATTTAAAAGGTGGATAATTTAGGGGCACCTGGGTGGCTCGGTGTATTAAAGCCTCTGCCTTCAGTTCAGGTCATGATCCCAGGATCCTGGGATCAAGCCCCACATAGGGCTCTATGCTCTGCAGGGAGCCTGCTTCCCTTCCTCTCTCTCTGCCTGCCTCTCTGCCTACCTGTGATCTCTGTCTGTCAAATAAATAAATAAAATCTTTTAAAAAAAATCATTTAAAAAATAAATAAGTAAATAAAAGTTGGATAATTTAGATTAGTTTTAGGATTTAACAACAGATCCAGTCTTTCCTCCATTTGGTTGTCACCCTCTGTGTTCATATTAAGGGGATGTTCTGAAGCTATTTGTCACCCCTACCTGTTGGCGTTTAGATAGCACTTGGTAATCCAATGACTTAATGTAGACATTGCCACACTCGAAGGAGACAAGGATATCATATTTCAAGAGCTCAAACAACCTCAGTATGTCTAATCTCTGATTTCTGTTTCTGGGAGAGGATCTAAACAGAAACTAGTTTGTGGTGTTTTAGGAGGTAGCATGTTCCTGCTCACTAATGATACTGGTAAAATCTCAGGAAAAACATGTGCCTTTGCATAAAGGTCTCTGAGTTCATAGGGCCCTCCTGAATCCCTTCCTTCTCATCGACGATCCATATAACCCCTGTTGCAGGAGGTGGGTTTTGTGGAAGAACATCTATCTTGAAACCCAGGAGTAACGGGAGAATGATGGCAGAGCTTGTGCATGTGTGGGGGCAGAGAGTCAATGACTACTTTGTAAGCTTCACCTCGAATTTGTTATGAACCTAAAACATACACAAGCTCTGCCATTATCAACATCCCCACCAGAGTGGTAGAGTTGTTATAACTGATGAATCTACATTGTCACATCATTATCATCAAAGTGCACAGTTTATGTTAGGGTTCACTTTTGGTGTTACACATTTTATGGATTTGGATGCAAATTATTCCTGAAAATGCTAAAGAACAGTCTACTGCCAGTATATTTAATAATTTAAAATTATTAATTAATAAAACAAATCTTGTTGCATAGTAACTATAGTTGACTGGGATGTAACAAAAGAACACTAAAAAACAGACCTTTGTCTGCAACGATTTTATTATTTTAATGGAATAAAAAGTGACATTATAACATAAAAGTCTTACTAAGGTGCTTTTTTGAGTGTCTACCAGGCAAAGCAATATCTTAGGATTGTTACAGGGAAAGAGATGGGCAGATAAAATAATTTAGATGTATACTCTTCCAAAAGCTTTTTGTTCTACTGAGCTTTATGTTATAAAATAAATATCTAAATAATTACAATTGAAAGTGACAACAAGATGTGATCTAGAATTGTTACCCTATAAAGAATTGTTGGAACTCACAGAGAGGAAAGATTTATTTTGGCTAATCTGACACTATTTAAATGAGGAAGTGGGTTTATTAACAGGTTTAAACAAAGGCTAAAGCTTTATTCAGAGAAAGAGAAAAGATCAGCAAAGTTACAAAGTCAGAGAAATGTGGAAAGGGGCCATTTATTCATTCAATCAATTCATCTTATATTTATCCAGTGCCTACCAGAAGCCAGCCGCTATTGTTGGTGCTGGAGATACAGCAGTAAATGAAACAGACAAAAATCCTATCCAGGGGCGCCTGGGTGGCTTCTTGAGTTAAGCAGCTGCCTTCAGCTCAGGTCATGATCCTGGGGTCCTGGGATGGAGCTCTGCATGGGGCTCCCTGCTGAGTTGGGGAGTCTGCTTCTCCCTGCTCCTCCCCTTGCTCATTCTCCCTCTCTCTAGCTCTCTCTTCCTCTCAAATAAATAAAATCTTTAAAAAAAAAAAAAATCCTATCCAGAAACAGGGCTTAGGATCACAGGGGAAGAGAGGAAAAATGAAATAAGATGAAACCAGAGAAGGAGACAAACCATAGGAGACTCCAAATCTTAAGAAACAAACTAAGGGTTGCTGGAGGGGAGGGGATGGGCAGATGTAACTGGGTGATGAACACTGGGGAGGGTATGTATTGTAATGAGCCCTGGGTATTATATAAGAGTGATGAATTACAGACCCACACCCTTGAAACAAAAAATACATTATACATTAATTTATTGAATTTCAATAAAATAAATTAATAAATACGAATTTTTTAAAATCCTATCTTTGAGGAACTTTATGTAAGGAAAGCAAGTTTCAGTTAGGTAGAAGCAAAAAATTGATCAATCAATCAGTCAAAAAACACTGGGGAGGAGAGGCAGATAATGTTTGGGAAGATACAACAGAGCCAAGTCGTAGACAGTTCCGAAGGTCAAGCCAGAAAGTCAGACTTTTGTTGTTTAGATGAGGGTAAGCCATTAAAAGTTTTTTAAGCAGCAAAATATCCTAATCAGATCTGTACTTTAGGAAGATTAATTAGGCAGCTAATTAGTAAGATAAACCCAAGAACCGAAAGTGGATAGACTTTGCACAGTTCTACAAAAAAATAACAGAGACAAGGAGGTCAAGGGAAAGATAGGTCAGGTTCTGGAAGACAACATACAAGTATTTAGAGGTGAAGTAAAGCTATAATGACACAAAAAGTATGCATCTACCAAATAAGTCAAGGCAGTACGTGGCCCACACTTCATAATGTAGTTCTGTACAGGAAAGAATAAGTATGTGGCATCCACCTTTTCCTCTGATAGTGGTCAATTAATTTGATCTTTACCCCTTTACAAGCCTTTTGTTTTGCTAAAAGCAGTGACTACTGAAGTAGAAATGCATCAGCTTCAGATAATCAGACCTCCCATCATTAAATGTCCCTATTGTGAAAGGAACTCTGAGGAACTGGGATAAAGAGGTCTTTTTGTTCCAGTTTAATTCCATTGTCTTCCTTGCTATTCATCTGTTTAGCAAATGAGGAGAGAAATTAATGACAATGATGAATGAAAAGCAGAGAGAAATGTGTAGGCATTGTAGACTTAAGCCAATCCACAGTTGTCTCCAAAATGAGTTTGATGCTTATTTTCCCAGTCTTTAGACTCCTGCCTTTATTCTTCATTTTTTCTTTATTTTTCCATTATTCTCAATGGCACCAATGTACAAAGTGAGTCCATGGTGGGATTGCAATAAGAGAGGTAAAGAGCTGTCTACGTATTAAATTCCCAGCTCCAATATACAGGAACTGATAGTTTTTTTCAAACATTACCAACAGGAAGGATTATAAGAGAGACAGAAATATAAGAATCTCAAGTTACCAGAATAAAACACAGAAGATTATCAGTACTCACAACCTTTTTGAGCACATTAAAAAAACAAACAAACAAAAAAACAAAACCGAAAATGAAAAAACACATACATACAAAGAATACACACACACATGCACACACACAATATACTCCAATGAGGATACTGACAAAGGATTTAACTATCACCTAAGCTTTTTTTATATGATCCTCACCTACTCTGTCAAGCACACATGTTCCTTTTTTTCTCCCTTCTTTGACAGCCTTATTTTCTCAATATAAAGAAACATAAAGTACAGGATATCTCAAGTCATGGGATTCTTGGAGCAAATTCAATTTCATCATTTATATTCTATTTCCTTGGGCATTTTAAACTTTCTGAGCCTCAATTTTCTCATCTGTAAACAGGACTAATAATAATATCTATCTCTAGGTTCAAGTGTATATCCAATGAGATTACACAGATAAATGCTTACAACGTCAGGTATTTAACAAGCAGTCAGTAAATGTTATTTGTCATTGTTCTTATTATTAAACTTCTTAGATGAAGGAAGCCACTTAAATAAAAGGCCAGATTCCTTGGACATGTAATGCAATTAAATCTCAGTGTGTGCCAGCATGTCTTAGAAGTGCAAACTCACTTAAAATGCAGGCATCCTGGGTCACTATTATCACTTCTAAGAAGAGTGAGATACTTACAGCTCCGAAACTTAAAATAGCCCTGAAGTGTTGGCAAAGATATCCTTGTTGTGAAGGTACAATAAGTGCCCTTTTGTGAATTTCACTCCCCAAGTGTTAACTGACATACAGCATGCAACACTTGACAGTCTCATTCAAGAGCCGTTTAAAAGAAAGTGCCTGAAATACAGAGAATTTGGCTGCTCATTATAGACACCACTTTGGCAAACATCATGTTGAGGCATCAAAGCTTTTCAAACACTGGAGGACCGAACTCAGACTCAGATAAGCAAAGCTGATAAACAAATTTTCCCTGATTCCAGGGTATATCTGTCTAATATAATTGTTCTGACCAGCTGAAACTACAGGCTTAGTATAATTTAACTTAAATATTCCCAACAGAAAAACTATTTTTTAAATTTCTATGTGGTTTCTTTTACACCTGACTTTTCTGAAGTAGCAAGTATGAGGATGGTAAGTCTTCACCAGCAGATGCTAACCCTTTCCTCATGTGAAAGCCCCTCTCCCATAGATACCACCTTCTTAGGTTCCCTTAACTCCCCAGGCTATTTAAGAAGTCATCTTAATACTGTAATGACAGAAGGTCTCTCACTTCTCCATGAAACTGTCCATGTTCTGCCTTTACTACTGAAATGGAAACAAATTTTTAGAACAAATCTAGATGTAAGAAAGGCCCTATTGTTGTTTGCACATATGCAAATACTGGACATATCATTTGTGGTATATACATAGTTCAGACATAAAGAGCTACAGAATGTGGATCACTTCATGAGTTGGTACACTGCACCTTTCCTTTTATATAAGCTTAGTATTACGTGTATCAAAAGCACAAATGTTGTGCCAGAACAGAGATAGCTGCACAGGCTATCAATCAAACTATTACTTACAGCTGTTCTTTTCAGGATTACCTCCAAGAAGGCCTTTCATCTTTTATAAATAACCCAGTTACCTTCAGTTTACTTACCTTCTTAACTGGCAGCAAATGCTGAGTCTCAAAACAAAATCATCATGAAAATGTGAATAGATTGTTTCATGCAGTATAATAGCATCATTATGAATTGGAGTAGAGGTAGAATTAAGGGAGTAAAAGGGTCCGAATCCCTATTCCAATTCATGGAGGGGAGGAAGGACTTACCCCTACCACCACCAAGAAATTTTCTGGATGCAAACTGGATATTGTAAAATTCAACTCAGTTCTAACACTATCTACCCAGAAGTAGCATCAGATTCCCCAGGTTAAGGGTTCATTCGGTTGTACAAGTCAGCTCCCCATCCCAACTTCAGACACTAGTCACAAGCCTGGCCAAAAATGAGAGGTTCCCAAGACCCCCCTCTTTAGGTTCCATTAATTTGCTAGAGCAGCTCACAGAACTCAGGAAACGCATTTATTCACTGGATTACCAGTTTAATACAAACGGATATAACAACAGGAAGAGCTAGGTGAAATAAAGGTATATGACAAGATATGGGAAAGGGCGCAGAGCTTCCATGCCCTCTCCAGGTGGGCCAGTCTTCCAGCACCCCAACATGTTCACCAACCTGGAAGCTCTTTGAACCCTGTCCTTTTGGGGGTTTATGGAGGTTTTGTTACATCTGCATGACTAATTAACTCACTGGCCATTAGCAACTAAACTCAATCTCCAGCACCTCTCCCCTCACCAGAGGTTAGGACTGATGGGAGCTGAAAGTTTCAACCTTCTAATCACATGGTTAATTCTCCTGATAACCATACCCCTATCCTTAGGTTACCCAGAAGCTTCCCAAAAATCATTTCATAAGCCTAACAAAAGACATCTTCATTGCTCTTATCACAGGAAATTCAAAGGGTTTTATATGAGAAATATTTTTTGGTCATCTGAATGACCAAATATATACTTTTTTTTTTTTTTAATACTTTTAATAAATCACAATGTCACAGGGAGCACAGAAGAGAGATCTTATTGAGGAACAAAAAAGTATTGGGAAAGCTTCCCATGGAGTGAAATCTGAGCTATGGAATGATTAACCTGGCTGTGGAATAAGTGGAGCTGGGGTTGACATAAGAGATGATATGAGACAAGATGGGGAAGAAGGCCAGTCTGTGACAGAGAAAAGCAAGACCAGGAAACAGAAGACAAGAATTTATGCAGACCAACTCTGAGCAGTATAGTGTCCGCGGACAGCAAATTATAAAGCATGGAGTTCAGATGTGAGGCAGGAAGTTAAGTGAAATCTGATCCTGAAGGGTCTTAGAAGCAAGGCTGAGTGAGGACTTTGGGTTTTATCATAATCACAGCAGGATGCTGTATTAGTCTCCTATTGCTGCTCTAACAAATTGCCACAAATTTAGTGGCTCAAAACAAACAAACAAAAAAAAATTATTACCTTACGCTTTTCAAGTTCAAAGTCCAAAATAGGCTACCAGCACCGTGTTCTGTCTGGAGGCTCTAGGAGAATCCATCTCCTTTTCATTTCCAGCTTCTAGAGGTTGCCCACATTCATATCTCTTAGCACATGGCCCCGGCACAGAAATTACCACTTCACTGTCACATCTCCTTTCCCTTTCCCTCTTCTACTTCCCTCTTTCACTTTTATAAAGTGATTACAGTAGACCCACAAGGATAATTTCCCCCATCTCAAGATCCTCAATTTAACCATATCTATAAAGTCTCCTTTGTCATGTAAGGTAATGTATTCATAGAGTCCTGAGAGAAGTATATGGACATCTTGGGGGGGGGCATTATTCTATCTACACAGAAGCTTTTTCAGGTTTTAAGCCAGGAACCAAAAGATCTGAGTTAACAAAGTTAACTGAAAATCAAGGATATTTTATAATTTATGAGTTTCTGTATTTTAGCAACATGAGGGTAATCATGTTAAAAAATATTTCTTCCTTAGGAACCTTACTGTCCTATACCTAGTACTTCAATCCTTTCTTTCCCATGCAGGGAAAGAGTGCAAGTGTGTGTGTGTGTGTGTGTGTGTGTGTGAGATTATTACACCATTTAGCAAGTGTACAGGTAATATATGAAGATGAGGGCTTCTATATATTAATTATGTATGTTTAATAAATACATTTGGGTTCTTAGCCTGGAATTATAACCACATGACAGTCGGCACTTTATGGCTATGAGAAGTCAAGGGCAGTCCAGGCAGCAAAGACAGGCTGATCTGGAGACAAGCCTCACTTTGCTACTTCACAATTCTGTGTTCCTTGACAATCTGCTTGGGCTTCCTGTGATCTATATTCCTCATCTATTAAAGGGACACAAAAATGCCTGCCTGGCAGCTTTGTTGTAAGAGTTAAATAATATAATATTAGCAATAACATTTTGAAATTCATGGCATTAGGCTTTTATAACAGGGAGGGTACTACACTCCTACACACATGTTCTATAGCACCTTACTTCTCAAATATGGAAATTAAGCATGACTCATACATTGCAAGCTATAAAAACACTAGATAAATCTCTCATATTTAATCTAACCTGTGAAGTCAATAAAACTATTCTTATATAACTATTCTTATAATTATTCATCTATTCAAACACAAAAAAATTGTGAAATATTTTCATTGTATATTTTATAAAGCCACCTCTGATTCAGCATCTCTATGGAAACCACTGCTGGCCTGGAGATCCCCAGAGCATTTCTGTGGGCCCAGTCTGGCAGTCTCAATCTTTACTATCATTACTCCCAGCTACTAAAGAAAGAGAAACCAGTAACAACAGTGATCCCAGGTTCCAAAGTAATTTTCAGTCTTTTTTTTTTTTCCTCCAAACTATGGTCACCTTAAGGGTGTGAGTACACAAGATATTCAGAAATCTGAAAAATGTTAAAATCACATTTTATTTGAAATACTGACATGGTCCTCAGGCCTCTTCAGCATTTAATCCATTAGAAGATGTGTATATAAATTAAAGCTAGGACAAGCAAAGGAAGGCTCCAATTATTAATATGTTCTTGTGGATGCTCATCTCAGCCAACATCAGGGCACAGATATAAATTAAACAGCCTTCAGATAACAGACATTATATAATAAACAAGCTGGGCCTGGAGTCAGAAAGCCTTCATTTTAATCCTATAAACTGGAAGAGCATGTACAAAACGTTTATTCCAACTCCCTCAAGATGTTGATTCATTCACTCAGAAGAGATTTATCCAGGCCCTACCATTTGCTGGGCACTGCCCTAGGCACTAGGAATAAAATGAGCAAAGGAGACAATGGACATGAAGCTAAGAAGGTATGTGCCCAGCAAGTGTAGGCTCCATGGAGACACCTGTGCCATACATGTAGTCTTTTCTCTTTTTTTAAAATACAATATTATATTCCAAGGCTTGTCAAATAATCAACTTTTAGAAAATAATTTTAAAAGAAAGGTAATACATTTATAAAAATAACAATTCAATAAGTATTGTTTCTCTTTGTTCTTCTATGCAAAAATCCTTGATGATCTTTAGTTCAATGAACTATTCATATAACTTTTTCTTTAACACTTAATTTTTGATATTAACTCTTTAACCTATTCCACTTTAGTGAATTCTGCTCGATGAGGAAAGAAAGCCTAGTACTGCACTGAGCAACAAGTAATCTATAAACTAGTGACTCTCAATCATTTTTTAGAAAATCACTGTTGAGTCTGTTTTAGCCTTTCCTATTACTGTATTACACCTGCTAAGTCTAGTACCATACCTGGTTTTTATAAATATCCCAATCTTTTAACAAATTCTCACTTGCTAAGACGAAATATTTTTTTTTTGGCTCTATTTTCCTTTATTTTATTAGAATTTAGAAGATGTGGGGCACCTGGGTGGCTCAGTGGGTTAAAGCCTCTGCCTTCGACTTTGGTCATGATCTCAGGGTCCTGGGATCGAGCTCCACATCGGGCTGTCTGCTCAGTGGGGAACCTGTTTCCCTTCCACTCTCTCTGCCTGCCTTTCTGCCTACTTGTGATCTCTGTCTGTCAAACAGATAAATAAAAATCTTAAAAAAAATAATTTAGAAGATGTGTTGGTCTTCCTAAGAGATTTAGGAGGTAATTTTTATTTTAAATGCTGATCTTAGAATAAAGTGGCTGATATTTCTTATAACTGATGTTTCTCACTTATACGGGACCTACTGAGCAGGATTTCTGGAGAAATGTCAGACTTCAGGGCTGGCACAGGGTAGTAACAAGATAAGCCTGAAACATCTTGTACTGCCAGAAAGCAAGGAGGTGGTAAAAAAGTAAATAAATAAATTTTAAAAAGATAGGGTCATAAGGACACAGGAGCTAGAATGAAGATTTTCCCACTCGCCATATCTGCAACCATGTGAGCACCAAATTAATTAAGTTCAGTAATTAATTATAAACCAATGAAAAACAGTAATTTATGAATCCATAGCATTAATAATCAGATAAATAACTAAATGGAAGGAAAGGGAGGAATTTGCTTATAGGAGAATGACAAATGCAGACTAAAGATACGAGGGGAACACTAGGGGGAGAAAAATCATTATTTTACAATGATCACAGTGAAGACTGAATAGGAAAGAAATGTCAATAGATGCTAAATCTAGAGAAATATTTTGCTGAAAAGGATATGTGCATGTTCTTAAAATGTCTTCCTATAGACTGCTTTGTAGTTATTAGAATTTAATAATGAGGAAATATCAGACAAACTCAAAGTAAGGAATGTTCTATTCAAAAAAGGGAGGAGGTGTCTGGGTGACTCAGTCAGTTAAGCATCTGACTTTGGCTCAGGTCATGATCCAAGGGTCCTGGGATGGAGCCCACATAGGGTTCTCTGCTCAGTGGGGAGTCTGTTTCTCCCCCTACCACTCACCTCACTCTTGTGCCCTCATGCACTCTCTCAAATAAATAAAGTTTTTAAAAAATAAAAACAAAAAGGGAGGGCATATATTCTTTAAAAATGTCAATGTCATAAAAGATAAGGTAAAGCTGTGGCAATGTTCCAGGTTAAAAGAAGCTAAAGAGCCGTGTGCTGTCTGATCCTTAGGTGGGATCTCATACAAGAACACAGAAAAATGCTATATATAGGACAGTATTAGGTCAACTGACAAAATAAGAATAAAAATACTAGCTTAGATAAAGCTGTTTCCTTAATTTTAGTCAAGTTGAAAAGTACTGTGATTATATAAGAGAATATTCTCTTGGGAAATACACATTAAACAATTTATGGTTAAAGCCCCATGATGGAAGCACATATACATGACTCAGAAAAACAAATTATGTAATATATAGGTAGATGAATAGAAAGGATAGATTTAGAGAACAGATGAAAAAGAGAATGGTATAAAATATTTACATTATGCAAATCTGAACAAGTACAGACATTCCTTATATTTAATTTTGACATTTTTTAAAAGCTTGAAATTATTCTAAATAAAAAATTAAAATAATAAAAAATAAACATAAAATAGTGAAACAATGGGGGGGAAATGTGAAAAACCTTTCCACTGAACCATCTTATCAAAGTAGAATTTCCCATTATTTTGTTGCTTCACCTAGTTAATTCCTTTCGCAGTAGTCAAATGGTTTGAATTATTTATTTGTTCATTAATTACTGATTGTCTCCCTAGGAAACAAAATTACCAAGTACAGGGATAATACTTATTATGGTTTACCACAACCCCGGCATCTAGCTTAGTGAGTGGCATAATGTAGGTACTAAATAGATATGTTCATTTATTTATTTATTTATTTAGTCATTTATTTTTAAAGTTTTTTATTTATTTATTTGACAGAGAGAGATCACGTAGGCAGAGAGGCAGGCAGAGAGAGAGGGGCAAGCAGGCTCCCCACTGAGCAGAGAGCCCTACGTGGCGCTCAATCCCAGGACCTTGAGATCATGACCTGAGCTGAAGGCAGAGGCTTAACCCACTGAGCCACCCAGGTGCCCCAATAGATATGTTTATTAAATGGGGAAAAAGCTACTGATTTTCATATATTTACCTTAATATCTAAGTACTTATTTTTTGTTTCTAGTTTTTCATAATGGAACATGTAATACTTAAACAGTGTGGGATTATGTGGGGTAGAGAATGCATATATTGAATTTACTTATATAAGGTAACATGAAGAGTCCTATTAGAGAGTTATTATTAAAAGAATGTGATATCGGGGTACCTGGGTGGCTCAGTGGGTTAAACCTCTATCTTCAGCTCAGGTCATGATCTCATGGTCCTGGGATCGAGCCCTGTTTCGGGCTCTCTGCTCAGCAGGGAGCCTGCTTACCCCTATCTCTCTCTCTGCCTGCCTCTCTGCCTAGTGATCTCTCTCTCTGTCAAATAAATAAATAAATAAATAAATAAAATCTTTAAAAATAAAAAAAAAAAGAATGTGATACCTACATTTAAAGGACTTAAAATTTCATTAAAAATAAAGCAAATTATTTTATCTTTAGAATTTGAAACTTTGGCCCAAAAATTATACAGTATTTATTTATCTCCATAAATGAAATACTGAAGTAAAATAAAACTGGTTTAACACTTCTGGCTTAGTATCTCTGTCATGTTTGTGAATTTTGGAGCACAGTCAATATAATCAATCAATTAAACTCCTAAGAAGCTGAAAATCCTCATTTTTAGAATCAATATTGAAATGATGATAGTTTTTTTTAAAGATTTTATTTATTTAATTGACAGAAAGATAGGGAGCACAAGAAAGCAGAGTGGCAGGCAGAGGGAGAGAGAGAAGCAGGCCCTCTCCTAAGCAGGCAGCCAGATGCGGGGCTCGATCCCAGGACCCTAGAATCATGACCTGAGCTGAAGGCAGCTGCTTAAACAACTGAGTCACCCAGGCATTGAAGTGGAGTAACAAATTTGAAACTTTCAAAAGATAAATAAACCACTGAAAAATACCGTACAACTTTCTGTATTAATAATGATCTCATCTAATTAACAGTGAGTGACTTAAGTGTGTGATTATTTTTGGTTCTTCATCAGTTACTTCTCTCCTTGAAATATCATAAAATATCCATGAATGTATACAAGAAATAAAATATATTTTTGCAGTTATCTTATTTGGCAAAAATTATAAAATATATAACTACCTAGTTCTGATTTTAAAGTTCTAAACAAACAAAAAAAATGTATAAAGTATAAGAAGGAGTTCCCTAAGCTTAAAAAAGCTAACCTTTTAAATATTGAAACTAATTTAGAGAAAAAAAAAAAACACAAAAATAATGTTTCCAACTTTCAGCCTGCAGAAAATCAACTACATAGTTGAGCAAAACTGCCAAAAACAGTCATTTAGTTTTGCTGATTCCACCAGAATGGGTTCCTTTGATATGAAGTGTTGACAGTTAAAGTGATGACCCTGGTGGCAAGCAAAGAGTGACAGACAGCAGCTCCCCTAGTATGAGCTTATGGTCCTGTTTGAGGCAAGCAATGAACTAACAGGTAAACTAGCCAGAGACTCAATAGTTTTAGGATGCCACACGGATGGACACTTAAGTAATAAAAATTAACATCACCAGTGAACAATATGAAAATTAAAGCAAGAAAACAATTATATATGTGATAGTAGCAAAAAAGATAAAATATTTAGATACATTTAATAAAAGAAATTAAAGATTTGTAAATTGAGAACTATAAAACATTGTAGAAAGAAATTAAGGGAGTCAAAATAATTAGAAAGTGATTCAATTTTCATGGATTAGAAGATTCAATATGTAAAGGTTTCAAATCTCCCCAAATTGATCTATAGATTCATCATAATTCTCATTAAAACCCAGCTATCTTTTCTGTAGAAATTGACATTCTGATTTTAAAATTTATATGGAAATGCAAAGGACTTAGAATCAAAACAATTTTGAAAAAGAATAAATTTGGGGAATTTAGATACTCTAGCATCAAACTTTACTTTAAATTTATAATGATTAAAATAATGAGATAATGGTGTAATCCTAGGCAGATAGATTAATGGAACAAAACTGACAGTCCAGAAAAAAACCACAATGTCAGTTCAATGGAGAAGCACAGTTTAAAAAAAAAATGTTCTAGGACATTTGAGACAATTAGAAATACATTTGCAAATAATAAAATAAGCTAAAAATCAAAATTAAATTTTGACTGTGTATCATAACCATATATAAAATTAAAACAGATCAAAAACTGAAATACATCTGTGTTCATCAAGGATATTGGTCTATAGCTCTCTTTTTTGATAGGATCCTTGTCTGGTTTGTGGATCAAGGTGATGCTGGCCTCATAAAATGAGTTTGGAAGTTTTCCTTCCATTTCTATTTTTTGGAACAATTTCAGGAGAATAGGAATTAGTTCTTCTTTAAATGTTTGGTAGAATTCCCCCGGGAAGCCATCTGGCCCTGGGCTTTTGTTTGTTTGGAGATTTTTAATGACTGTTTCAATCTCCTTACTGGTTATGGGTCTGTTCAGGCTTTCTACTTCTTCCTGGTTCAGCTGTGGTAGTTTATATGTTTCTAGGAATGCATCCATTTCTTCCAGATTGTCAAATTTGTTGGCGTAGAGTTGCTCATAGTATGTTCTTATAATAGTTTGTATTTCTTTGGTGTTAGTTGTGATCTCTCCTCTTTCATTCATGATTTTATTTATTTGGGTCCTTTCTCTTTTCGTTTTGATAAGTCTGGGAGGGGTTTAAGAGCTAAAACTATAAAACTTCTAGAAGAAAATATGAGAGAAGAATCTTCATAATCTTGGATTGGACAAAGTGTTCTTAGACAAGACAGCAGATATATACGCCATTTTAAAAAGCTCTGACAAATAAGGCTTCATTAAAATTAAAAACTTTTGCTCATCTAAAAATACTATTAAAAAACTGAAAAGACAAGTCACAGACTGGAAGAAATTACTTATAAACTATGTATCTGATAAGACTTGTATCAAGAATATATAAAGAAATTATACAATTCAATATTTTATAAAAGCAACCAATTTAAAAATGAGCAAAACACTTGAGTAGATAGTTTACCAGGAAAATATATTATTAGCTAATAAGCATCCGAAAGATGTTTAGTATCATTAGAGAAATACAAATTAAAACCACAATGACAAATAACATACATACCAAAATGAGTATAATTAAAAGACCTATAGTAATAACAAATGTTGACAAGGATGTAAAGAAACGAACTCTCGTACATGGTGATAGAAATGTAAGAGTTCTGCCTCTTTCGAAAACATTTGGCACTTCCTGAAAATGTTAACAATAAACTTATCAAACGAACCAGCAAACCCATTCCTAGAAATCTACCCAAGAGAAAGGAAAATTTACATCCACACAAAGACTTCTATGTGAATGTTCTTAAGAGTCTTACTGATCATAGCCAAAAGCTGGAAATAATTAAAATGTCTACCAACTCATCAATGGATAAACAAAATGTGGTTTATCCACAAAACACTATTTTACTGGGATACTATTCAACAGCAAAATGGAAAGAAGTACTGATCCCACTAGGACTGATTTGAAAGTCTTTTGAGGATGTATGGAGAGTGATGGAAGAGTTTTAAAACTGGATGGTGGCTATGGTTGCACAAGTACATAAACTTACAAAAAGTTATTCAACTGTAGCCTTACAATGGGTAAATTTTAGGTATGAAAATTATATCTTAAGTTATTTAAAAAAGAATAATTTGCTATATGATGAATGAACAAAGTGAGGAAAATATCCTAAATTATTATTTAATAAAATCTAACATGTCCCCTGCATATATACATCACCCACATATCCCTATACTTTCATTTTACACAGTGGCCTGCCCCCATTAAATTATATCATGAAGCAACCACTCTGTAGGATAGGGTTATTATAACAAAAAAGAGTTAATACAAAGAAGTCAGTTCTGTCCTTCAAGCTTAAAAATACATTTCTAAAACACGTGGAAGGGATAATAGCTTTGAGAATGTTCTCCCAAAAGGGAGTAACACACTGTGTACTCCACCCCATCCCCCACCCCAGGCTGAACCATGGGGTAGGGTAGTGGTAAGATAAAGAAACTGGTAAAATCTAGGGGAATCTAAATGCATAGGAATCTTTGGTTCATGTATTTGGATAAAGCCCAAAACATGGACAACATCTCTGGATTTCTCATGTTCAAAAAGGTGAACAAAGAAAACTATCAGGATGGAGGATCTAGGAAGAAAGTCTCAGCGCTCTGTCAAGTTTCCTATAGCTCTAAAGCAGCGAGAAAGCAGTCAATTTTGACCTGTGCCCTACAGATAGGTACAGAAGAAGCTGAGAAAGAAGACCAACTTTAACAGATCTGGGAATTCAAATTAGAGTCAATGCCCCAAAACCTTATTACATAACCTCCTTAGTACATAGATATGATTCTAGGTATAAGGGAAGTAAGGGCACTGAAATTCTGAATTTCTCAGATTACATTTATTCCTCCTGGCAGAATAGGAGCATGAAATTAAAAATGGTATGGTAGCAACTGGGAATGTTGCAACTGGGAATGGTAGCAACTTTCTCCTTTAAATTACATAAGAGTAAGATCAATCAGTAGAAAATATAGTACAGGGAATCTCTTTATATGGAAGTGAAACTGACCAAACAATTACTGTTCTGTCCATTTCTAATTACTAGGATTTGATGACACCTTAAGAGATACTAGATACACAAAATTTAATATAAAAAAGTAATATCCAGGGACGCCTGGGTGGCTCAGTTGGTTAAGCAGCTGCCTTCGGCTCAGGTCATGATCCTAGGGTCCTGGGATCAAGTCCCGCATCGGGCTCCTTGCTTGGCAGGGAGCCTGCTTCTCCCTCTGCCTCTGCCTGCCTCTCTGTCTGCCTGTGCTCACTCGCTCTCTCTCCCTCTGTCTCTGACAAATAAATAAATAAAATCTTTAAAAAAAAAAAAGTAATATCCAGACCACTAGGAATTTGCAATGGTTTTGTTTACCCTATTACGGACATTGTCATGTAACTCTAGATAACTGTACTGGCATTTAAATAGTGAGAGGCTAATGTAAAAAGATACACAAAAGATTACTTCAAAAGTGATTACTTAAAGGATATTAAATATACATTTACAAATACAAAGAAAAAAAGAGAGATTAACATGTACTCAATACCATAAATTAACATATATTCAAAGTCCTGGCCTTGTCTTCCATTTTTATTAATGAGTTATAGCCTGTCCCAAAGAACTGATTACAAATCTAAATCCATAATTTTTTAGCTATTAAGTTATAGAATAAAATTTGTAAATATTATTTCATTATAACTATATTTACAATTCACATTCAGACTCCAGGTGTGAATACCAAGTGTCTAACAATTATTTAATTGAAATATTCCATACAAAATTCTTATGTCAGTACTATTTATAAAGAAATCATCTCTGCAATATTTCTGCAATCTTAGTAGGATCACAAAAGGATGCTACTCCAAGGACTGGAATTATAAGTTTATGACTGGTGCTTTGAGCAGCTTTTCTTGGCAGTGACCATGTAAAACAGCAACTCTCATTTTTCAGTCTGTTCCCACTGAACGTATTAATCTCGTGTTCTGGAAGAATATTTAATATTTTAGAAAACAGGATTGAGAAGCCAACAGAAGACAACTTGAAAGAGATCTTCACATACAACTAATCTAGATGTTTGTGCTGCAAAGGAAGGAAGGATACACAAGGTTCCTACTCTAGCACTCCAAAACCTCTAGATATGGATTAGGGTGAATACATTCTTGGTTTTCATGGATGTCTTGGCTTGATCCTATACTTCTGGTCCAAAATGAGAAAATCAGTAGAGCAAAGAGTTGAAAGACCATCCTGCGAAAGGGGCAACAAAGGTCCTTGCAGAAAGAAGAGTTTGGCATATCTGTGAAATTGAGAGAATTTGAATATCGCATTAAGTCTTCTTTGGGTTTAACAAGAATGTTCTTTGTGGAAATCATTTGAAAGGTTTTAGCTTGCATCAATTATTATGCTGCTCCTGGTCCTATGTGGCATAATACAGACCATGAAAGAATAATACAACCAATAGATAAATAATAGGGATTAAAATAACTCAAGTAGTAACAAGTAGTGAAGAAAAGCATATGGGTTATGTTAGACCAGTTTTAAGAGCGTTTGAATTATTAAGTATATAAAATTGACACACCAAAACACTTCTAGATCCTAACTCCCTTTATACTAAAAAAGCATAAGCTATCATGACCCTTCAAATTCAGGAAATTCAGAAAGAAGTGTGGTTTTAAAGAACTATTTAAAATTCACTTAATTTTTAAAATAATATTTTTCTTTAATATCCTGAAGAAAACATTTAGATTAGATGGCTGTGACTCAAGTTTTTCCAAAAATGTATAGTGAAATGCACTAATGCACTGAATTTAAGGGGATGGTGTTGAAATATAGCAGTAAGTCAACTTGAGGACAATACAATGCTTTGACATGCTACACTATTGCGAGATAAACGACAATATCTATCTACCTAAATCTGTATTATGTGTATATAAATGAAGATTGATCATTTTGACTCAATTGATAAATCAATTTAAGTCAAATGGCATGATTTGGTTTGGTTCAGACAGGTTTGGGTTTTTTTTTAAATATAAAATTATTTATCAAATGCAGCTGTCAATACAAAGACAAAAAATGCCCAAATCAAATTTAGGAAATCAATTTCATGATTTTGATGTAGTCTTTACTCAATCTTTACTCACCCAAATGACTGTGTAAATTGAGGAAAAGAGTTGACTAGATTTGTATAGCAAGAAGGAGAGGTCAAAGCTTATGAACAGATTTCAAGAATCACAGAAAAACTATTGATAATTAGATAAAGTATATAAAAATGTTAAAGAATTAATCATATCAATATAAAAAATAAAAAAAAGTAGTGAACAAAAACATAATATAATGAAGAAAATGAAAATTTCATACTCAGGTGAAAATGTCATAGGTGAGTGATTAGTAAGCTCTGCAAAGGACTTGATAGTAAATGTTTTAGATTTTCTAGGCTACAAAGAGTGTCACATATTCTTTGTCCTTTTTTTTTCAACTTTTTAAAAATGTGAAAGCCATTCTTGGCTCAAGGCAAGGACCGGACCTTTTTTTCATATCCTCACATGGCGGCTTACTAAATGTAGACAGATGGAGTGAAAGATGGGCTTAATTAACCACTTATCTGAGTTACAAAACTGTCAAATTCAAGAGTAGCTTTGCAAAAGATGAAAAAGAGGAACAGTTCCCAGAATTGTCTTTCAAATACGCACAAGAGCAAGAGTTGATTTTTCAATCCCACATTTTTGTTAGACCAGTATTTCATCAAACACAAATCTTCACATTATTAATATGACCATTATCCACAGTGTCATCGTGCTTTGAAAAGGGAGCTAATAAAACTTCAAATTAAAGCTGTCTCAGAGAATTTCATGAGTTGAGTAATAGATGTGGCTTCAACTTAAGCCACATATTGGCCACATCCTTGTTCTTTCCTGCATCCCTTCCATAGACCACCAGTAAAGAGGATGGTTTAAACTACCTGGCTTGAAAACAACTCATCAGGCAAAAGATTGGGGAAAACATGCAAACCTGAAAAGCTAGTACCTGTCTCAAGCTGTAAAAAAGACATGAACAGGGAGTGGAGGGGAACTGACAGAGCAATTTGCATTGCCTTAGCTGTTCCCTGTGTGCTTACTGGGGGAAAGAGTTGGTACCGCAAAAACTGCCCTCCTGGGAATTGGGAAGAGGGCTCAGATCTAGATGAGCAATGACTTGTTGACTGGAGTTACTTCACAGCAGAATGTGCAGATTTACCTGGGACAGGTCACAAGTGATGGAGCAAAGGCATGTCTACGCTGGAAAAGGCAAGGATCACCAGTTTTCTTTGAAGTTAATCTGGTATAGAAGAGAATCCTAAAATTTCTGTGGTTTTATAAGAGGTTATAAACATGAAGTATGCACATTATTTAATCCACCAGCCCCCAAGAGGGACCTTGGCATTAATTATGTGGAAGAGTCTCTGAAGCAAAGGTCAAAGACCATGATGCCATCAAATCTAATAAAGGCCCCGGTGGGCTCACCAACTCCCCAGTGTAACACACTATTGTGTCAGCACTCTGGTCATTGTGCTGAGAGCAATAACAACTGGTCACCAAACCCACTGGTATCACTAATATCTGGACCCAGCATAAAAGCTCTTCTGGATTACTTGGGTTACTTCCCAGTACTGACAAGAGGACAATCATATACAGAGACCTCCCTATCCCCTTTCTATTCACACCTTATAGGTTTCTGGTATTGTAAGAAATTAGAACCAGGAAGAAGAAATGGGAAAACCCTTGAATGGAAATGAAGCTTAATGTGTAGAGTTTTCAAGTGGACTATAATACCTAAATTTGTTTGAGGAAACTTCAGTATCAGTCCACTGGTCTAGAATAAGCTGTCTGAGCTAGATAAGAGTATAGGTTTCTCTTCTGGCAGAGTCTGTATAGTTACAAAATGGAAGTTTCATTTTTTCTTTGCTAATTATTGTTAATTATCACAACCATAAAGCATCACACAAGATATACTGAAAAACAAAATGGTCTTTTCTTCAAACTGAAAAAAGTTAGAATATAGAAAGCTTCAAAATTCCATAAGAAAATACAGATATTTAGAAATGCAGAAACCTAAAGGTAACTAAGAAATATGAAGAGAGTGACAACTGGGTGGTGCAGTCAGCTAAGCCTCTGATTCTTGGTTTTGTCTCAGGTTGGAATCTCAGGGTTATAAGATCAAGCCCTACATTGGGCTCTAGGCACAGCATGGAGTCTGCCTGAGATTCTCTCTCCTGTTCCCACTGCCCCTCTCACTCATGCTCTCTCTCTCAAATAAATAAATCAATCTTTTAAAAAAATGTGAAGAGGAAATGGGAAAAATGGTTATTTAAAAATGACAGTGGGAAAAAACCCCTCAATCTAAGATTGCCTCTGAATCCTCACAGAATTCTACCACTATTTTTTTTTTTAAGATTTTATTTATTTGACAGAGAGAGATCGCAAGTAAGCAGAGAGGTGGCAGAGAGACAGAGGAAGCAGGTTCCCCGCTGTGCAGAGAGCCTGATACAGGGCTTGATCCCAGGACCCTGAGATCATGACCTGAGCCGAAGGCAGAGCCTGAACCCACTGAGCCACCCAGGCACCCCATTCTACCTCATTCTTAAAGAATAAACATATAGGCTCCCATGGAGAGCCCCTTCCCCCTCACACCGAAACTGTAGAAACTATAAGTGAAGTACTGAAATACAAGAAGTCTTCAGAAATATTTTAAGCCAATAGATAAAGGATTAATAAACGAAGCAGAAACAATAAATAGTAAATATTGAGCTATAATTACCAAAAATATATAGGTATATATATATAGGTTGACAACAGTTCAAATGTTTCAACTGTCAGACGAGGATAGGCCAAAACAAATGCAAAATGGTAATAAAAATAGGCTAAAGTTAAGAATATAGCTAGAAGTTCATGGAGTGCATCTAGAAGAGTCAATCAAAACTATGATAGCACAATGGATGCATATAACAATTGAAAGAACCGAGGGTCTTTGGTCTGGAAAAACTAAGATTTACTATAGATATAACATCTGACATCTGTCCTCCAATAACTAAAGGGCTGGTTCATGAACACATGGAAGAAAAATCAGGTTTATCCTGTGTGATTTCATAAGCATTTCAGAATTGAATTCGCTGTAGTTAGTGGTAGGTACAGGGACAGATTTTTATCAAATGATAAAGAAAGTTCTAACAATGAAACTACTCAATAAAGCTGTATTATGTATAAGAAAGTCCCCATCGCAGCAACTACTACATACAAAGAGGTGAGACTCAAATGCAACAATTGAGAGTTTCCACATATCAGATATAGAGGGCAAGATTAAATGGCTTTAGACCTTCAATTCTGAGAGTCCTTAATTTAATTATACTTTATAACCTTCCATAGATAAAATAATGAACATGGGGTGTTTGAAAATGCTTCTCAAACCACTTCTTTCGTCTAAAATTTTAAGAATATGTTTTCAACTTTCTGAATTTTATGGCCAAATTTATTTACTCCGGTTATAGAGAAGATAGCCAAGGGTAAAATTACAGGGAAACAAATGATCTGAAAGGTTTCATTAAGTAAGTCATCTCAAATTCAAAGGCCTTGCAGAAGTCAGACAGATACTGCAAATTATTGACGTGAGCAGGTAATTCTCTCTTCTACTTTTGAAACGTACCAACCTCTTAAATGTTCTTCTGTTTTCCCCATTTTGGTAAAAAACATAATATCTTACCTAAGTTAGTGCTAGTTGCTGTCAAATAAATCCCATGCTAACAGTCCACTGCATGTGTTTGTGTTCTTCACTCAGGCTTTTTCTGTCCTGTGGTTCTGAAGATCTAGAATATTTCAATTCAACCTTCAAAAGAGGAAGAAGAGAGTGTAGAGACTCTACTTTTCTTCTTCTTAAAAGTCATCTCAAGAATAAAACCCATTACTTCTGCTCTCATTCCACTGGTGAGAATTTTTCACATCACTTGGATAAAAAGGGGGCTGTGAAATATATTGCTTGGTGAAGAAGATAATTTCCAATGGCAACTCTACTCTATGAAAGAGAGAGTACAAGTAATTATGGGACAGCTACCTGTCTGTCACATGTTGGTACAAAGATTTCTTTTGTCCATTATGAAAAATCAAATGTGCAAGAGTGATAGCTAAATAGCTACTGAGAGTAAACCTCAGGAAAATGGCTTGAGCTGTATCGGACACTAAAAAACACAAAGAGCTGCCACTTTGCACCATAAAGGGGATGGCTGCAGTAATGTTTCAGGCGATTGCCTTTACTGCTCACTACATAGTAGGCACTCAGGAAATACTTGCTGACCATGAACAAATGCAAAATAAAAGAGTCCTGGGTTAACAGATGTTCTGGATGTTTTCAAAAGAAAACAGAAATTTTGATGTTTATATAAAATCTACTGAATTTTAAATTTTGGATCATTAAAAAAAAAAAAAAAAAAACCTTGTAACATACACAAAATACTTCCATGCTGAATTTATACTGTGGGTAACTAATCTGCAAACTCTTTATACCAGTTACCATTAAGTTTTTAAAAAGCATGCCAAACATTTTCAAACCATTCATTTTATTCAAATGGTTATATTTTATAAAAAAGATCAGCAATATTGGTTTGTTTAAAGCATTTTTCCTAAGAACGTACAATTCTTCTCGTGGTTAGAAGATTTCAGAACATTATCCTTTAGACATAAATATTTGCTTAGGTATAATTTTAGATTCTGATGAGGATGAAAAAGCAGATAACCAGAATATATTGCTTCCCAGTTTAATTTTATGCTGGAAGTATTGGAAAAAGTGAAAACCAAATGAAATAGAAATGAGGAGTCTGCAAAGTGTCCGCGGGCAATTTGACTTTGGCAGGGCTCCTTGGGTCCAGTTCCCCAGCTCTTGCTTGTTTGTTTTACCAATGGGGAAAATTTCTGGTTTATCTCTGAACATTTTTCACAAGTTAAATGTGACATTTTCTCTTTTCTCTAATGCTGTCTCATCATATTGTTTCTGAACCAGTGGTATCCCTAAAGCTTTTTCCAAAAATGGAAGCTCTGAAACTAATTATTTTAAAAATCAGCCATGGGAGTTACTTCTCTTTACTTTGTCACGCAGATGTGTGGCCCTCTGCACTGCACTGAGCTTAGAACTAATTCTATCCTCCTTGAGCATTCAAGTTTGGCCAGAATTGAACATAAAGTTTAGCTAATCTAAAATGCTTAACAGAGTCTTGTTTTCTTAAAACAAACAAAAACAGAGTCAAGCTGGAACTTTTCAATCACAAATAAAAAACCTACAACAATAATCAGTTTCTGAAAGCTGGAAAAACATGATTATATTGTCTAGTTCTGAAGGACCAAGTTACTTTTGCTAAAATACCTACCCACCACTGGGTGTGGTGCACAAACAATGAATTTTGGAACATTAAAAAAAAATAAAATAAAATTCAAGGTTCCTTCAAAAAATAAAAAGAGGTGCCTGGGTGGTTCAGTGGGTTAAGCCTCTGCCTTTGGCTCAGGTCATGATTCCAGGGTCCTGGGATAGAGCCCTGCATCAGGTACTCTGCTTAGCAAGGAGTCGGCTTCCCCCTCTCTCTCTGCCTGCCTCTCTACCTACCTCTCTGCCTACTTGTGATCTCTCTCTCTGTCAAATAAATAAATAAAATTTTTAAAAAAATAAATAAAAAATAAAATAAAATACCTACCCACCTTTCCATTTTCCTAATTAAGTTTACCTGGAAACCCAAGCAAGGGGTTAGTAGTTTCCAAGAAGGAATTTATGGCCTTTCAACATTCACTCAACTAACACCAGTGAGGATCTACTAGAAGTGTCAAAAACTGTTCTTGCTGAGTGGGCAAAACTCTACACACAATACACAAGTCCCTGCCCCACAGAGTCTGCATATAAGAAAAAAAGACATGAGACAATTTCAGTAACTTGTCAAAGTCACAGAGCTAGTAAGGGCTAGGACCAGGATTGCAACTCACTCAATTATTTAGTCAACAAATATTTATTGAACACTTATTGCGTTCTGGGCACTGTTCTGGGACCTATTGATATGGTCCAGTCCTCTGCCCTCATGGAGTTTATAGGTGATAGATGATCAGCACAATAATTCAAACAAATAAATAAGAATCACTTCATAGTGACAATTTACTTAAACATAAAACAGGAAGGTGACAGAGTGCCTACATCTGTGTGAAGAACACTCATGCTAAGGGAACACCTAAGAGTTTTTCAATGTTGGCATGATTCACACTTTGGGACTGGTAATTCTTTGTTGTGAGGGGTCATCCTAAGCACGGTAGGATGTTTAACAGCCTCAGTGGCCTCTACCCACCAGATGCCAGTAGCCTCTTCTAAGTCCTGACAGCCAAAACAGCTCCAGACATTGCTAAATGTCTTCGGGGTGACAAAATCACACTTGACTGAGAACCACTGACCTACAGCAAAGTTGTTCAGGTAGGATCAGATCTGGCATGTGTTCAAAAGAAGTTCATGTTAAGTAAGGAGGAGAGGGGCAGGAGATGAGGTTATAAAGCCAGATGAAGTACCCATCAGGCAAGGCCTTTTAGGCCAGGGGAAAGAATTATGGTTTTATTTTAGGCTGCCTCCTACTAGGCTGTGGTTATTGTTATTGAATAGCCACTGAGATTTTCTCCATCCTTATTTTTCAAGACCTCTTTACCCTCAAGCCTTCCCAGACAACACCCAAAGTCTCACATCCTCCAAGTTCTTTGGGCCACCCTCAACTGTCCTATCCTGCTTTCCCTTAAAATCCCGAGGTTTGGCACTTTGGTTGCATGCATCCTCCTCCTTCTTGGTGTCTTTTCCCTGTGATTGTTTGCCTGGAACACAATGTCCTGCCATTCCTCCCTGGGAAACCTTACTCGGGCTTTAACAGCTAGTTTAAGTATTTGGCTCTTCAGGTCATCTTCCACAACTCCTTTCTGAAGCCAATAAGCTGGTATTTTATTGTTCTTCACATCAGAATCAATATCTTCACCCTCACTGCAGCTTCCCAAGGGCATGAGTCACCAAATCTTGGTCATCTTTGATTCTCCATTGACTACTCAGTGCCTGACAGGTATATAGATTTGTTTCTCCATCAAAATCCATGTTACTATTTTGAACCTTCTTCCTAACATAAGAATACTACCTAAGAAAAATTACTCCTGTTTTCTGTCCCTTTGAGAGACACACTTTTCAATTTTTTTTAGTAAATGCTGATTAGTACATTTTATATAAATAAAATGTATAGATCTTGGCAGAACACATGCACACACATTCACTCAAATTTAGCTACTTAGAAAATATACCTTTATGGTTTTTACAGGCCCTTCCTCTAAGAGAGTTACCTAGCACAGAGACACACCTTTAATTTTGTATTGGTTGGATCTAAATCAAGGTTACAAAAGTAACAAATGCGGGGCCCACAATCATTGAGGGAGAGTACACTCCAGTTGTGATTAATACTTTTAAAAGTTCTCTTACCCCACAGTGTAAGCGTCAGGGCCTGTCCCACCCTGCAAAGATTAAGATCCAATCATCTGGAATAAATAGATCAAGGAGTTTATAAACTACAGGTCTTCTAAAATTTCTTCTCACAAATGCATTATTTTAATAAATGTCTTCAAAGTCAATGGTGTTGATTTTATGATGTGTATTCATGCAGTCAATGAAAGGGCTGAGAAAAAAGAAAGCACAATAAAAACCTGCCAGTTGATGAGTCAAGTTGTAAATAATGAGCTACTCTGTAAACTTGGCTGAGTGAAAGTGAAATATTGGATTAACAAAAAGGATGATTACAAGACCAACTCTTGCATTCAGATTTAACCCAAATCAGAACAAGATATGAAAGTCAGCTGGCACTGTTCTTTACATATAGTAGGTATTTAATAAATATTTGCTAAGTGAATAAATATGCTTTGCCACTCACCTGTTTTCCTAATAGTAAAATACCTGATAAAGTTAGTTATATCCTTTTCACATGAATCACAGTTTTAACTTTGGCAAAAACAAGAAATCTAAGCAGCAGTTTGAGTTAATTAATTTAGGGGAAAAAAGGCAGCCAAAGTCTGTGGTAAACTTAGCCTTGCAATGAAACCATTAAAGACATTTCTCAATCCCCCTTTCCCTCCTTCTTCTGCTTTTAATATACTGTGTGAACCAACATGGACTACAAGAACTCACATGGACAAAGGCAGAGCTGGGTGTGAACTCCGCTTCTGGAGTGTTTGCAACAGGATAAAAGAGTCCAAAGGAACCAGTACCCTGTCCAAATTTCTCTTAGCTATGACCTATCACAGTCACCATCATCCTGTAACACTTAATACAGCTGACCCCGGAACTGCCAAAGAAAGATCATTTTTCAAAGTGATCTCGGCTGCCTACCCGCCCCCCCCACACACACACAACAATTGTAAGTTCACCTAAGACAAAGAGGTGGCTCCACTGTGCCCATTTTTGTATTATCAATCATGGAAGCATATAATGGAAGATTAGAGTTAAATCAAGAAATTTCTCTGTATTAATCCCTTATAACAGGGGCGCCTGGGTGGCTCAGTGGGTTAAAGCCTCTGCCTTCAGCTCAGGGCATGATCCCAGGGTCCTGGGATCGAGCCCCGCATCGGACTCTCTTTTCAGCAGGGAGCCTACTTCCTCCTCTCTCTCTGCCTGCCTCTCAGCCTACTTGTAATCTCTGCCTGTCAAATAAATAATAAAATCTTTAAAAAAAAAAAAAATCCCTTATAACAGTGAGTTGGAAGAAGTGGCTTCGGATTTTCTCGTTAGATATTTTCACTTACCGTCCCAGTTGTTTAAGCTGTGTACATGCAGTCAAGTAATAGGATGAATGTGTAAAAAACAGCTTAGCTATCAAAGGTTCCAAAAGCTTTTCGGAAAATTATCACCACCCCCAGGATTACCCAGTGTCCCTATTCAGCGTAGGTACTGATCAAAGCAAATGAAACACACGATTCCCTAGGCTTTAAGGGCACATTTTACAAAACATTTTCCCGCAGCCCTTGCCAGTGATAACACTACATACTCTACTTTTTGTTCATAATCCAAATAAACATTATCTTTAAGGAAGCATTATCTTTAAAGCCGCTTTTTTTTTTTTTCCTTAAAAATGCCTTTGCCCCTCCTTCTTCGCGGTTTTCACTGCCCGCTTCCAATCAGACCCCAAGCCTGCGGCAGACCGCCGTTCCTCCGCGGGCCACCCCTGCGTCTCCTCGCCTGGATCACCTCTAAAACCTTGCCCTTCCCGCTATCGAGGGAATGGGGTCCGCGTCTTCTTCTCTTAAATCTAAGTTGGCCTTTGTGACTGCCTCAGCCATGATAGAAGGGATGCTGTGCGACTTACAGTGGAACCGAAAATGTAAATCACTCCACCAGAGTTCTGGAACGCTGGCTCTTGAAACCCAACCACCACCGTGCTGTAAGGAGGCAGAGGCCGCGGCGTCAGTCATGGCGGCCTGCGCAGCCGCTGACGGAAGCGTCCCCATCCGGGACAGCAGGGACTAGCAGCAAGATGGCGGCCACCAAGCGCAGGCCGTGGCTTGCTCTGGGCTTCGAAGAGCAGCCGCAGGCACACCTGACAGGCCTCCGCACGTGGAGGGCGGAGTGGCGGAAAGCAGTCCCTGAGGAGATGGAGCCCACTCCTTGACGAGAAGCAGGAGCAGCTCGGGAAGGAGCGCCACCAGCAATACTGAAGATGTTGATGGAGAGGCGCTGCAGGAGGCTGACGTACCGCGCTGTGGTGACAGCGGAGACAGCGTGGGCACCCTGTACCTTCTGCAGCCACACAGTCGGAGCGCCCCCGCCGAGGAAAAGCGGACCAGAGTCTCCGTGGGAAAGTCCACCGCGCCCTGCCCTCTTGGCACACATCCTCTCCGCCTCTCTGCATGCCCAGTGGCGCAAGCACAGAGAGAGGAAACCTGTTCCCTCCCCCACTTCCAGACCCTGGCCCCAGCTGGAAACCCCCGCACACTGCAGCCCACAGACCCCGCACCGTCAGCCACGGACAGCCAGGACTGTCACAGGCGGGAGTGAGCGGGACCAACCAGGCCAGACCCCGTCGTGGCTGCTACCAGACCCGTCCCGTCTCAGCATGGCTTTCCCTGTCACCCAGCCTGCACCAACAGGATGACCCCAGCCCCCAAGCTTGGGATGCCAGAAACTCTCTTGTCTGGGACTTGAACCCCAAAAGGAGTGGGCACTGAGAGCTGGTTCAGGTGGAGGAGCCTTCAGAGCCACGACTGGATGTCTTCCTGAATGTATCCCCACCCACCCACAAATCATCAGATTTGTGAAACTAAAAAGCAAAACAAAAGGCAGCCTAAGCCTTTTTCTAAGCTTCAGAATTGACAGCCACCGCCCAACTTGACAGACCTGTGAGTAACCCATCTTAAAAGTACAACTTTCAGACCCGTTTGAGCCATCCCACTGATACCACATGGTACAGACAGGCCATTCCCACTGAGGCCTACCCAGCCAAATCACAGATTCATAAGCAAAATTAAATCACTGTTGCTTTTTTAGGCCACCCAATGTGGGGGTGGTTTATTGTGCAATAATAGAAAACTGATACAGCCCGCCTAAAGTTATCCTTCCGCTCCTATCACCAGTATCCTAAATTCAGGGTCTCATCACTTGCCTAGAGTTTGCAATAGTCTTCCTTCTAGTCTCTCCCTGGTTGATTTTCATTTACATAATTCTCTATCTTGCTAACTTACTTCTTATTTATATTACTGCCCAAAATGTAGAAAAATTTAAACTGTGATCTGAGAAGTTCTCAACATCTTTCCGTGGTTCACAATTGTGGCTGTCTATTAGAATTACCCAAGGAATTTTTTTTTTTTAATTTTATTTATTTGACAGAGAGACATCACAAGTAGGCAGAGAAGCAGGCAGAGAGAGAGAGAGGAGGAAGCAGGCTCCCTGCTGAGCAGAGAGCCCAATGGGGGACTCGATCCCAGGACCCTGGGATCATGACCTGAGCCGAAGGCAGCGGCTTAACCCACTGAGCCACCCAGGCGCCCACCCAAGGAATTTTTTAAACCAATGCCTGAGCCTTGACTCAGAGATTCTTATTTAATTGGTCTAAACTAGGAACCCGTAGTTGGTAATTTTTAAAGTTCTCCACATATTCTAAATGGAAACCAAAGTGAGAACTTCTGATGTCATCAGGGGTGGAAAACAATATGCAATGATGTGTATGGTAAGAACACCGCCAACACCGATAGTCAAGGTATGAATAAAGGGTGTGGATGAGGACTGATCCAGAGTTTTCAGAGTTAGAGGAATCAGAGAATTAAAATATCAAGAAAAGGTAATGACAGGGGAGTAGAAATAGAAATGTTAGGAAGATATGGAAGGTAATTAAGAATGTTTCCAAGTTCCTAATGTTGTTTTGTTATAAGATGATTCATATAGTTCTGATAGGCAAAGTTGACATGTATGCACTAGGACATGATTTCATTTCACATTTTAGTATATTGCCCAGCCCTGTCATAATTCATTTATTAGTTCAACAAACATATATCTAGTGCATATTATGTGTCACACATTATTCTAGGGATATAGCAGTGAACACAGAGTCTTTGACTTGTTGGGTGTGGCAGACAATTAAAAAATAAACAAGTGCACAATATGTCAATGTGTTGTAAATGATATGCCAAAAAAATTAAAAAGGGAAAGAGGAAAATGAATCCAAGGGCTTGGGGCACAGTCAACAACCTGTAAAAAACCTGCATGGCTCAGTCGTTAAGCTTCTGTCTTCAGATCATGCATGATCAAGCCCCATATCCAGCTCCTTGCTCAATGGGAAGCCTGCTCTCCCTCTCCCACTCCCCCTGCTTATGTTCCCTCTCTCACTATCTCTCACACTGTCAAATAAATAAATAAAATCTTCTAAAAAATAAAAAGGGAACACAAGGGCAGAAGGAATAGGGGATGGAATGTGGGGAGTAATTTTTTAAGGGTTCAGAAAAGGCTTCACTGGTAAAGTTTTCTTTGAGCAGAGACCTAAAAGAAGTGAAAGTTTGTCGTGTAAATAGATACCTGTAGAAGTGGTTTAAGAAGAACAAGGAGCAAGTGAGAACGTGGTTGAAGTTTACAAAGTATAGTAAGGAGGCCAGTGTGGCTAGTTGGAGATGAGGTCCAAGAGATAACAGGGACAAAAAGAAAGGGCTTCAGGAGTAGGGAGAAGAAATTGTGATAGACAGTGGTACCTCATTGTTAAAATTTATTTGTTTATTAACAAATTTATTTGTATATTAACATATAATGTGTTATTTGGTTCAGGGGTACAGGATTGTGATTCATCAGTCATATAAGTTCACAACACCCACCGTAGCACATACCCTCCCCAGTGTCCATAATCCAGCCACCCTATCCCTCCTCTCCCACCCCCCAGCAACCCTCAGTTTGTTTCCTGGGATTAAGAGTCTCTTATGGTTTGTCTCCCTCCCTGGTCCCATTTTGTTTCATTTTTTCCCTCCCTACCTCCCATGGCCCCCTGCCGTGCGTCTCAAATTCCTCATATCAGAGAGATCATATTATAATTGTCTTTCTTTGATTGACTTATTTCTCTTAGCATAATAACCTCTAGTTTCATCCACATCATTGCAAATGCCAATATTTCATTTTCTTCGATGACTGCTTAGTATTCCATTGTGTGTGTGTGGTATATATATATATATATACCACAGCTTCTTTATCCATTCATCTATTGATGGACACCTAGGTTCTTTCCATTGTTTGGCTCTTGTGGACACTGCTGCTATAAACATTCGGGTGTACATGCCTCTTCGGATCACTACATTTGTATCTTTAAGTAGTACGATTGAGTAGTGCGATTGCTGGGTCATAGGGTAGCTCTATTTTCAAGTTTTTGAGGAAACTCCATACTGTTTTCCAGAGTAGCTGCACCAGCTTGCATTCCCAGCCACAGTGTAGGAGGGTTCCCCTTTCTCTGCATCCTTGCCAACATAGTGGTTCTTCATCTTAAAATACATTAGAATCACCTAAGGGAGATTCTCAAAATACTCTTCCCCAATCTACACCTTTGGAAATTCTGTTGGAATTTATGTAGGATGAACCAGACAGCAACAGCTTTCAAATGTCCCCAATTGAGAACCATTGCTGCAATGATTTAAATGAATTATTGGTCACTGTAATTCTATCGATTTACTCTGAGAGAGGTGAGAAGCCATTGAAGGGTTCTAATGAGAGAAGAGGCAGAATCGACATTTTAACTAATTAACTCTAGTTGATCTGTGGTGAATAAAGGATGGAGCAATGTCCAGTTTAGACCACCTATCTGTTTTTAACATTTTCCATAATGAACATGTGTAGCTTTTGAATTAGTAATAGAAATTTCTTATTTAAAAAAAAAAGTTTAGGGGTGCCTGGGTGGCTCAGTTGGTTAGGCGACTGCCTTTGGCTCGGGTCACGATCCTGGAGTTCAGGGATCAGGTCCCGCATCAGGATCCCAGCTCCATGGGGAGTCTGCTTCTCCCTCTGACCTCTTCCCCTCTCATGCTCTCTCTCACTCTCTCTCAAATAAATAAATAAAATATTAAAAAAAAGTTTAAAACAGATTGAAAGCATATCTATTAATGAGAAATAGAACATTATATTCTCTACTATTCTTCTATTCTTCCAGATGTGTTTCTCAAGGAAAGATTTTCATGATGGCAATGGATTGTGTATCATTTTGCTATAGCTGCCATAAAGTGCCACAAACTGGGTGGCTTAAAAGTCCCAAATCCCGATGTCAGCAGAGCTATGCCCTTGGAGATGATGAGTAGAATCATTCATTGCCTTTTCCTAGCTTCTGGTAGTGGGCAACAATCCTTGGTATTCCTTGGCTTCCAGCTGCATTAATCTAATCTCTGCCTCTGCCATCCTCACATCATTTTCCCTGTGTCTTTGTCCATTTTTTTTTCTTTTATAATAGTACCAATCGTATTGGATTAGAGCCTGTCCTAATCACATCATCTTAATTTAGTTAAATCTGCAAATACCCTATTTCCAAATAACACCTCCTTCTGAGGTATTAGAGTTTAGGGCTTCAACATATCATTTTTGGTGGACAAAATTCAACCCATACAGATTGGTTCTTATCAAATCTTTAATAATAAGTAATAGAATTGGGATCATGTACCACCTTCTCTATCAAGGCAATAATCTTCAAAGAAAAAAATACAGCTATTCCCAAAAAGTTGATAAAATTCTTGAAGGGGGATTTCCCTGAAAAGGAGAGTCTCTGTTATGTTTTTTAAATTCTAACTTTTCTACTCCAGCAGACGTTTCTCAGAGAATGACTGAAAACTCTATGAAAAGATTGCATTGTTTTGGTAACTTTCATTCATGGAATATGAGTTTTCAGTGCTTTGGTGGGTTGATGTTTAGAGTTGGATACTTTAGCCTTTATGGCCATATAACTCCATTAACACAGATTTATTGAAATTAAAGAGTCATCCATACCTTTCAAATTGGTTTCACAGTTCCAGAGTAGTGGGAATTAAAATCTTAATTAGCATTAATCTGAGAGGGTACTTAAAACATGTCTAACCTGCTGAACAACTTCATTTACCCAGTGAAATCTTTTGTTTTCAGCATCAGAATGAAAATTATTAGGCTGATAGATGAACTATTTATAGGGTGGCTGAACATTGTCGAACACTGGCTTTGAGAGCCAATAACAAGCTCCATAAAGAAAAACTCAACACATAATGCTCAGCCTCAAGATATTCTGAGGCAAAGCAAATTCTTATCAAGAAACCACTGGTGACCCAGCTAACCAGGTCGAGCTGAAATTAATGCGTTGGCACACATGCTGTATAAAGAAAATGAGCATTTGGTCATGGGACAGAGACCAAACGAAGATGAAGAACAAACACCTACTTCTCGATATATTATCAAACATCATGTTTGGAATTACTCTAAAAGTACACACTGTAAAGTATAAACTGTGTTTGACCCATCTACTATCTGGATGTTAAATAACTCCAAATTCACTTATTTCCACTAATCAGCTGCTACACATTTTCCTCCAGCTTCTGCCATCTGCTTTTAATTATCAAAACAGTTTGCAATCCAATTTGAGATGATAAAAAGTTAATTATCACAGGCTTTCAGCTTACAGGTGTGGTCAAAAAGAAAATAAATAAGCCTATTTATTTAGTTTCAAAGAGAATCACACTTACACGAATCCAGAACATTGCCAAAATTACCTTATTTCTTGGATATTTTGAAAGCTCATAAAGGAAATCCACTCCAAGTAAACAGCAATAAAATGAATTTGGATTAACAGTATTAACAAATAGTGTTATTTTGGACAGGATGGTTGAAATAAAGTTAAAAAGACCCAAACAGATTTCATGAAGAAAAATATGACTATGAAGAAAAATAGTGCCCCCTCCAACAGCAACAACTAAAACTGAACATCTGAAGTTAAATAGAATAACTCTTTCAATATCTAATAAGGTTACCTTTATATCATATTCACATAAGTTTTTGGGAAAAGAAAACCAAATGCCTGGTTTTAATTTTCAAATAGGAAGAAATTAAGTAAGAAAGAGAACTGAAACTAAGTTTTCCGAGTGTCTCTTGTGTTTTCATATGTCACAAATTCAATCCACAAACAGTCCTATGGAGATTATTTTTCCCACTTTAAAGATAAGAAAACTGAGCCTCAGAGATAAATTTAAGTCAAACCTAGGGCACTCTGTTATTGATGGGTACCTCCCACTGCCTGATTAACATAGGATGGACAGCAAAAAAAACTTGATAAAATAATAATAGTTCATTTTCCATTACTGTATGTCTCATCAAGGCTCAAGTCCAAACAATTGTATATATAAATTTATTAATGTATTTATTTATATAATGTATTATTTTACAGATTTGTAATATATAGTTATATATATAATAGAAAATATATAAATTTTTAACATTCTGGCGTTTTTCAAGTTTAGCATTGAGTCTTTAATTGTTAAGGATACATTTGGAGAAGACAAAAAAGGAGTAAATAAAATCAAAAAGAAAAAGGATAGTTGAACCCAGAGGAAATGGAAATGAGAGAATGCTGACGTGGGCTGTCAAAGGGAGGTAAGAAAGAAGATGAAAGTAATCGAGGGAAAGGGATGGAAAGAAATGAGATGTGACAGATGCCATATAGACAAAAGACTTTGGAGAAAGAGCAAGAATGCTCAAAGAGACATTTTATGTGATGTCAAATAAAATCCTTTCCTTGATCTCCCTGTGACTTCATCAGTAAAAGTCCTTACTTGTAAATGCACTACTGCAGACCACCTCTGTCAATACCCAAATGCCAGGATATTTTCCCTTCTCAAGAGCCAGTTGGGTTATTTGGCCAAGCATAACATCCCAGAGTGACAGCAGCGGTTACTGCGTAGCATCTCACCACAGCCATCACACAGAGAAGCTTCTGCAATACGCCAAAATCAGCACTAGGATTCTGAGTGTGGAAGGCATTCGGTGGAACCCAGAGAGGGATCAAGACTGGAGATGGTGGATCACTAACACTGCAGTGTGAGAAGGTTTGTTGACTTGAGGAAGAATTTCTGTGTACCTGAGTAAGATGCACCCCTCTCCACCTTCCTTTCCGATGCATGACCTTAAAAGGTACATGTAAAATGAACCAGAAGATAACAAAATAAACCTTCCTCAGTCTCACTCTACTTTCTTCTCCCTGGGACATGCCCGTAACAGAGTTTACTAAGAAACTAAGATGCCAGAAGACAAGGAAAAAGAAGAGAAGGATAAAGAAGCATGTGTGCTATCATTCTTATTCACAGAACCTGGCTCTGTCCCCTCTTGTCCTTTCGTTGGAAACACATTTGATCAAACACGCAGAGGCACCCAATGAATGAGTATGATAGGACTTCTGGCATTTACTAAATCAACAAACAACTTGAATGGGACTTTGGAATTCTCTGAACTTGTCAGGGACTCCTAAATTTGGATTAGGTAATATCAACATTAATCACAGATATTGAATTCAGGGAATAAACAGAGGCAGGCTGAACAAGCTGGGATGTAACAATCAGGGAGAGTCTGGTGATTCTGGAGTAAAGTTATGAAATTTTCTTTGTTTAATAAAAAAAAGGGAATTGTCTCTCTCCTTACGCTCCCATTCATAGGATGTCTCCTTGAAAACATAAAGGGCCCAAGAAGGAGGCCTAGCCTTTTGATTTTACAACGTAAGGTCACAGGCCTTCTGACCTTTGGAATTGTAAACACTTATCTCCAAAATGAACCCAGGAGTCTTTGAAGAGGTAGCAATCAACATACATCATTGTCTCTTGAGGTTATAAGAGAAGTTACTTGTTCTTTTTTCTACTTCCCTGTGTTAATTTATGTGAAAATTTGTCTGGACTTTGTAGTCACTTTCATATTAACTGCAATGCAAATCTGTTAGTAGTTTTCCAATAGTAAGTTGTGTTCTCTCTGTATTCAATGTTGATATAGAGGAGACTTTTGGGTCAGTGATGGCAGGAAACTGTCATACATGCACCCACAAGGCAAAAAAGACAGTGAAATGAGGCTGAACATTTTGATGGCTAGTGATATCATGTAGTGTGAACAGCTACAAAAGAAGGAGCAGTTCTTCCCCAAAGAGCAGAACTTTAGAATTGCAGGAGAACTCAACTACCAGACTTGCATCTCATATTTTAATCTCTTCTAACACATCTTGAGTTTCTGCCACATCTAGTCAATCAGATGACCTGGTTTTTCACCCTTCCAAAATCTCTTAAAAATCATTTTCTTCTCTCCATTCACAGAGCCACTCTATCAGACCATGTGACCATCATCTCCCAGCTCGAAAATTTAATCACCTTCAGTTTTGCGCTCTCTCAAGCCATTTCTCCATCCTGCTAAGAGTCATATTTCTAAAATGCAAGATCTCTGCTTAAAACCATGGTGTATAAAGACCTCCTTCCTCTTGCTCCTTCTTATTCCACCAGCTCGATTTCTCATGACTCCAAAACTCCTTCCCGGCTTTCTAATGTATGGTCCTGCCATAATAAATTACTCAATGTTACTTGAACATCCATACTCTGGTCTCTAGGGTTTTGCATAGGCTCTTAAGACCATTCACAGCCATCCCTCCCTCTAGTCACCATCCTCCAATCAGTACTCTCTGCTCATCATTTAGGACTCAACTAGAATGGATCACCTCCCTCTGAATTTCTTGTCTGACCCTTCCAAGGCAGCCCTCATTTCCCCTCCAGCACCTTGCTTTGACCTAACCTGTCCTTTATCACAGTATACTGTATTTGCCTATTTGTACTGTCTTTTATAGTATAAAGTCTTTGAAAGAATTCTTAATTAATAAGTGTTTAGCAATTAAGTCAAAGGTTAACATTCAAGAGTAGGGCTGGTTTGTATATCAGCTTGATCCAAGGCTTCAAATGAGTCACTGAAACCCAGTTACTTTCTAGTCTTAGCTCTGCTCCCTTGCATCTTGGCTTCACTATCAGACTGCTTCTGGTGTCACACATGACTATCAATAGCTGAAAGTCTACATTCTCTCAACCCCGGTGGAAGAGTGCCTTTCTTTCCCTGAAGTCCTTGCAAAATGCTTGTTGAATGCCATTAGCTTTGATTGGGCCACATGCCTATTCCTGAAGTGATCACTCTGGCCAAAAAACTCAGGTGCTCTCACTGGGCCTGAATAACATGCTCATACTCAGAGTCAGAGATGGAGTTCACACTCAGAGAGCCACAGGCAGTATAGGGGTGGTTCTTCAGAAAACAATAGAGTTACTGGTATCAAAAGAAGAATTAATGCAAACTGGGAAACAAAAAGAAGACAAAATAAAAACTATACACTACAGTAAAATCTGTATAAATCAATATAGGCAGTGGCAAGTTAAGAAATTACAGTGTAAGAAGAAAATCCAGCTACAGACACTTTAAATCTCATTTATATGATGATTTAGCTAACCTTTCCCTGTAAAGTAGATTTATTTGGGAGCTAAATTGAAATTTATGCGGGTTCTTAGGATTCTGCATAATAAATGGAAACTTATTTCCCAGCTGCATGCTGCACATTCCAAAACGGATTTATGATTATATAGACTTTGACTTAAATCTTTAGTTTGAATATGACATGTAAAACTTGATGATTGAATTTCCTCCCTAAGTTGAAAACCTGGAAACAGTTTGTGGAAAATGTTTCTGGATAATAAAGGCAAGAAATAGCACTTTTACTGTAATTGCCATTCTTAATGATTAATAATAATTTAAACATAAAAATAGTTTATTGTATGTGATTCAATTGAAAAATTCAGTTATACTTAATAGTTAGGTTGGCATGATAGACCAGGGCAGGAAAGGTAGAAAGAGCTAATTTATATTCAACAAGAGGTTTTCAGTTACTAACAACTGAGAAAAGCTTTAAACATAGTTTTCCCCCTCTGGGAACTTTAGTACAACTTGACTGCTCAGAGAAAAATCAGCTCTCACACCACCTTTTTGTGATGAGAGCAGGCTGCTAAGAAAGCTCCCACCTGATAGAAAGAAGTCTGAAGAATGTCTATCTTGAATCAGGTGTTATAATTAGTTTTGACACCACTTTCACAGTAAGACTCCTTAATCCTCCTGAAATTTATAGAGGGATAAATCAAGCACCTCCTACATTATATACAATATCCCAGTGTTCTCTTTAATCTCTCCTGTTCATACTTTAGGAGCTAGAGATATTTCAGTTATGGACATGTGGACTGCCCTAGACACATCTGATAGATTATTTTCATGCTTAAAATAAACACTTTCCTAAATAAAAAGACACTATTCACAGTTTACACAGCTATATGATAAAAGAGATTCTGTTCCCCAAAGGTAGCATGATAACGCAGGAAAAAAACACTGCATTGGAAGTCAAATGCTTTTAGCTGAAGTTCCAAATCTTTGCCTTAAAACTTTTGTGACCTTTAAGATTTTCCTCATCTTCGTAAGGGAGTAAAAGTATTTTGTATCATAGAGTTATTGTGTGAATCAAAAGGAAATCAATAACATATGCAAAAGAGCTATGCAGACTACACAGTCATACAATCTCAGTCTCAATCCGTCCCTATAAGGAAGTATTTGAAAACTGTAGGAACTAAATATATTACAATGGAGTCAAGACAGATTGATGATGTATATACATGCATAAAACTCTCCAAAATTATAATGCAATGATGGTCACTAACATTGATTAAGCACTAATTATATGCAAGGTACTTTGCAAGACTCTCCTTCTAAATCCTGCAACAATCCCATGAGGTAGGATAATACTGTTCTTTCTATTTTATAGAAAAATCAAAGCTAATAAAAACTAAATAACTTCCTAAGTCCATAAAACTAAAAAGTGTGAACCTTTGACTCAACATGGGTCTATTTATTCAAAGCCAATATTCTTAGCCCTACATAACTTCACCATCCATACAGGTCCATGTGACAAAAGATATGAAGATATCATCTTGATACACTCCCTTGCAAAAATTTGTAATTGATTCATGATCAAAAAGCATCACCAACTAATGGGAAAGTAGTTGATCATTTAATAAACAATTTCAGGAAAATCAACTTCTTTTCTTTTATCATAGCCTCATACACCTGAACATTTAAAAACTGAAATAAGCCCATCACTCTAAAGCTTTTTAAATAAGTCTTTTAAAGCTTTTTAAGTCTTTAAGTATTAATACTTTGTGTGTGTGTATGTGTGTGTGTGTTTTAATGTTCAGTTAGCCATCATATAGTACATCATAAGTTTTTGTGTAAATGTTCAACAAATCCTTATTTGCATATAACACCCAGTGCTCATCCCAACACATGCCCTCCTTAATAGCCATCACCTGGTTACTCCATTCCCCCACCCCCCCACCCTTCTATAACCCTCAGTTTGTTTCCCAGAGTCCAGAGTCTCATGGTTTGCTTCAAGAATGAGGAAGAATTCTCAAAGTCCAGAATTTTGGCTTTTAAATATTTAGTTCCAAAGGGACATCTCACGGTTTAGAAGGTTATACTAGCCCCTTCAACCACATGAGCAGAGCTTAAAAGAAATCAAACAGGTAAAATGAGAATCAAGAAACAACTAAATAAAGTATTAAGACTTTTTAAGGCTGAATAATATTCCATCATATCTATATTCCACATTTTGTTGATGCATATATCCATTAATGGATAGTTGGATTGTTTCCACATTTTGGCTATTGTAAAAAATGCTACATGAACACTGGTGTAAAAATACCTCTTTGAGTTCCTGCTTTAAATTCTCTTGAAGTATATACCCAGAACTGGAATTTCTGGGTCATATGGTAATTCTACTTTTATTTTTTTTGAGGAACCTCCGGACTGTTTTCCATATAGACTGCACTGTCGGGGTTGCGCCCCTAAGATGGCGCCAGCTACATAGCCCGAGCAGCACGGACAGCCTGAAAAACATCCGCCCTGGCCACACGTGACCTTGTGCTCACCACGTGAACACCTCTGTGATTGGCTGTTATGTCACCACTGTCTACAAGCCCCAGATACCTCCTGTTCACGTGAACACCTCTGTGATTGGCTGTTATGCCCTGTAAAAGGCAAGGGAACTTCCCCGCAGAGGGAGGAAAAAGATCACCAGGGAATAAACAAGAGCTTGTGCATTGACCTGTGTGTATGTTGGTGTTGCGTCATCTCTGCAGGCTAGGAGGGCGCGACACTGCACCATTTTACATTCCCATCAACAACGCACAAGAGTTCCAGTTTCTCTATATCCTTAGCAATACTTACCAGTTTTTCCACTTTTGTAATATCTCTGAATTTTATAGGTTGTTCTGCAATATACATGTATTAGTTTCAAATTCCAGGAGGAAACACCATCAAAAACTATAAAAGAAAGTCAAGAATGTTATAGTGAGATTTGGTTGAATGTAGAAGGGTTGAATTTCATGTCTCTAATTATGGAATTAGTGTCTTTATCTTGAGACTCGTTTGTGATGAAAGTTGCTGGAAAGCCTTTCTTCTTCCTGTATTTTCCATCTCACTTGTTGAGATTGCCCTATCATGAATTGATGCTCTCTGTTATCTCTTATATCCATTTGATAACTAATTGCCCTTATGCATGTTTCTAAAACCATTTTTTCTCTTCTTCTTCATCACTGTCATTGCCTTAATGTGGCCCTCATCAATTCTAGTCTGATCTGGAGCATTTTCCTCTTCTCTATCTGCCCCTCCAAAATTATTGTTCAGAGAGACAAACATAATTATATCATTGCTTTGCCTCTTTCCCCACATACATCTTTTTTTTTTTTTAATTTTTTATTTTTTATAAACATATATTTTTATCCCCAGGGGTACAGGTCTGTGAATCACCAGGTTTACACACTTCACAGCACTCACCAAATCACATACCCTCCCCAATGTCCATAATCCCACCCCCTTCTCCCAAACCCCCTCCCCCCGGCAACCCTCAGTTTGTTTTGTGAGATTAAGAGTCACTTATGGTTTGTCTCCCTCCCAACCCCACATACATCTTTAGCTGAACTTCTCAAACACAAGGTACTTTGTCACATTTGTGTGATGCAGAGAAATCATTCTACAACAATGATTTTCTTAAATGAGAAGTAATTTGAACCATAATTTACATCTTAAAATAAGCACAACTGTATTCTATAAATTGCATAAATTTTAGGTAAAACCATGCCCTTCAAAAGTTTTTCCCAAATTAGGACTTTGGACTAATGTGAACTACAGTACCACAACTCAAGAGTTTATTTCTCTGTCTGTAAGGGCATATTGAGGGAGAACTTTGAGAAATACTGATTTACAGGGTAAAATATAGTCTCCTTAGTACGTCATATGAGGTCCCCTGTGAATGGGCACTTGCCTCTATCTCTAGACTCACTTCCTGCCACCTTCCTCCACATCAACACTTTATGTTTCCGAAATATCACATCATTTGTGGTTTTCAGAACATCATTCTGTTTCGTATGCTGTCCTTCTCTCACAGAAGGAGCTTCTCCATCCAATCCTCCTATCCAAACTGTTCTATGTGGTGAACTCCATTTTCACCTTTCTGACTCCACCCATATATTTCTTCTCTGAAGCCTCCCCAGCAATCTCCTCTACCCTCCACTTCTTCAGAGTGTTACTAAATCTGTCTTTCACCTTAAGGTGTCAATATTTTGAGAGAGTCTATAATTAAAAGTGTAGTTTCTAAAGTTAGTTTACATTGTTTTGATCCCCAGTATCATTTTCTGCCTGTGTGACTTTAAGCAAGTTAATGGACTTTGCTGCACACAGATATTCTCTGTAAAATAGGCTGAATACCAGTGCTTA
The DNA here is from genome assembly GCF_030435805.1 of Mustela lutreola. Taxonomy (NCBI): domain Eukaryota; kingdom Metazoa; phylum Chordata; class Mammalia; order Carnivora; family Mustelidae; genus Mustela; species Mustela lutreola. Next base: position 30,555,967 of record NC_081292.1, on the reverse strand, counting down.
CCTTACATGGTGGTTGTTAGGCTTCTAAGGATAATATATGTACAAGGCTTACACAGACAATCAGCATTCACAAAATGTTACCCACTTTTGTCTTAATCATTTTAGAATCCTCAGAACCTGCAGCAGGGTAGGTGCTTGGGAAATGTTTATTGAAGCAAATTAAATTCCCTCTTTACGAAATACATGTTTTTGGCCTTCCATTATTTCTCTTCGGCCAACAGAAAAACATCATTTTAAAAAAAAACTGAAAGAAGTCTTGGTGACTGAGAAACCCCAAATGTACTGCTCACATCTCTGGTGTTTCAAATTATTCTGTGTGCCCTGACCTAGAACTGGCAATGGTGGTAACATGTCACAGCAGCTAAATTGAAAGAGGAAGGAATTAAAACATTGATGGTTTGAAAGGAGTTCATTTTCCATTCTGCTATCAGAAAGTGGTCCAAACCTCCACACGGGACATGAAAAGTGAACCTATACTTGGAGACCCATCTTTCAGAATTATGAAAACCCATTACATATTTGTTGAAAGGAAAACGTTTGTGCATTTGGACGATAACTCCATGTAGAGGGAAAAGCCTGCCAGAACGTGTGTATAATTGCTTGGACTGCTAGAGGTTTTGTTCAGGGTCTTGAGACTGGTGATAGATGAGCCTAAAAGGACTGCTTTAAATAAACCAAACGTCTTGGATTAGTGTCACTGGACTTGGAGCCCCCTGGGAAAAGCCTGTCTCCCGTGATTTCCAGTATACTCCACTTCCAATGAGCTGGAAATACCACAAGAAAACCACTGTTCTCACGGTATTTTTGCCTTTTCCATTTCTGGTTTTAGCTAAGAAAAAAAAAAAATGGCATGTGTACATGACAGAACAATCAGAACATCCAAATATTTGATCTTTAAGTAGAATTCACCGTGAGTTTCAAGTAAATCCAAATAAAATAACATTGGGCACATTCTCATAAGTTTCATTTAAGCAGTTATATTCTTACAAGTGAGCCATATTTATTAAGCATTGACTATCCTGAAATTATATTACATATATATTATTTGAAGGGAAAATGGCTGAATAACTGAAATTGGTTAATGTCTCTAAATTTTTGTTTAGGAATACTTACTTAAACTACTTCCGAAAATGTGCTATAAGTAAATAAGCATATTTAAATAAATATTTGGATGTTTTTCTAAAAGAGGTTGACTTTTGTCTATTTACAAACTTGTAGAAGGATTTAATTCATGTTTTAGATTATGCCTCAATAAAATGCAGCAAATATTTGTGAGTCATTAACTGTATGCCAGGCACAGTGCTAATAGCTGGGGACCTACTTAAGGGCACATTGACAAATATGCTAATTGTTTTTAAATTTGTGCAGTTAAGAATATTTTGAAAAGTTAACCAGAGGAATCTGAAAAAAAGAAGAGAAAGGGAAAAAGATACAGTGCAAGTCATCATAGATTAGTTTAGTAAGAGTATTTTTTCTTCAACAGTGTTCTTAATGTTTTTTCTATTATTAGTAGCAGAAAACGGACTAAAAATTGAGTGAAAATTAGTGTGTTTTTTAATCCTACAAAATCATTATTTTTGCAGACAAGGTAGTGTTTCAATTTACCTTTAAAAAAAGAGACAGTGATTGCTGTTTAAATTTTCTGAGTAGTAAATGTTCACAAAACAATTAAGCAGATCCTAGTATCAAGGTAATTAGAAATGTTATTATTCATATATGTACATATTAATAGTTTTATTGATTAACTGAATCTATTAAGTTTACATACATACTATGTACATAATATGCAGATACACTATAATGGTTAAGAGCTCAAAATATGGAGTTGGTCAGTATATACTTGGGTCTGAATTTTTGTTCTTACTCTTCATAGCTGTGTGGTCATGATTGCTTAACATCTCTGTGCTGCAGAGTCCACATCTGTAAAATAATTATAACAGTAACTACCTGGTAAAGTCATTGAGAGAATGAAATAAAGGTGCACATAAACTATTCAACTGAGTACATGCATAGTGAACAACACTCTGCTTTAATTAGTGTAGTAATACTAACAAGGATAATGAGACATGTGCTTCATAAACTACAAACTTTGAACAAAATTGAGACTGGGGAAAGTTAATGGTGTTAACATAAATAAGAAATTGTAACAACTATGAGTAATGAAACTATGTGTATATTTCAAGTTGTCATTCGAACATATGATAATACCTGAATTTAATTGTTTAACACTGTACCCAGAGCATATTCAAATCCAAGAATTTCAATTATCCATCTCCAAAGAATATTTCTCTGCAGCTCAGTGAATATATCCAAGAATAACTAACATATAAGCACAGTTCAATTACCATCTCTCTGTTTCTCTGTTGAGTTCTGTGAGCTGTGAATATTGTGGTAATATCCGAGCTGCTACTGGCGTTTCTACTGTAAGCATGGGGCAGCATTTCCAGTATTCAAACAACCCCCACTGCTATTGTAGTATTGGAAATACAGTGTTCCTATTACTCAAGCACATTAGGAAATGTGGCTCTGCTTTAGAGAACCCATGACACCTCTATTAGAGAATTTTTCTCTTCACTGGAGTAAATACTTTACTTGCCTCAAAGAGAAATAGCAAGCTTGGATCAAAGCAACAGCCTTAACCCTAAGTATTCATTCAGGTAGAAGGGGGAGGAAAGTTAGCAGTTTTCAGGGCACTCCTGGATCCCACCACTGGTAGGAAGGAAAGTAGGCTATCTACTTGCTGTGTTGCTCATTCTCATCTGAGAACTGCACTATATGCTCTGAGAGGAGAGGGAAACAATATTTTCCCAGGTGAAATGAAAGATGAGGAGGGTATCTTGGCTGCCTCCTTTGGCCTGCCCCAGAGGCAGACACAGTACTGTGGTAAAGAGTCCTCTTCTTTATCGTGGCAATCATTTTGCAATACATCCACTTATCAGACCATTATGTTGTATACCTGAAACTAGTATAATGTTACATGTCAATTAAGTCTCAAAGAAATGGGCTATGAAACAGTAGGGAAAAAAGTGATTTTTTTTTTCAAAGCTGTATCTGAAATACAGTTCAGGTAACCAATATACCTGAACTGTAAGTTGCTTACCATGGAAAATAATTTGGCATGACAAGAAGCTCTTATTCACTAAGTCTGAGGTTTCAGTAGTAGAAACAATGTTAAAAAGGGTTCATAGTTGAGAAACAGATTAGTTAATTAGAGAAGTTTACATTAATGGAAAATCATTATCATATGTCCTCATGAAGGGCATTCACAGTTAACTTATTGCATGACATCATAAAAACTTCTTTTCTCATGACACAAACCAGTAATATTTACCATTTGTCAGGTTAGTCTCTTTAGACACCCGTTGTACCAGCTTAAAAGTAAATTAGAAAATTGTTTCCTGTTTGCCCATATAACATTTTTACTAAATAGTGACCTAGATCCAGGATTAATGACCAAAAAAAAAAAAAAAAAAAAAACCTCCACCTTGTCAGAAATCTAGCAATTTTAAAGCCTCACAAAAATATCTTGTTCCCATCCAGTCTGCCTTTTTTGGGACAGCAAATTGCAACCAATTATGGTGACTTTACATGGGGCTGGAATGTGCCTGTTAACAAGGGACTCATCTCTTCTCATTTAATATAGTTGCGAGATCTTAAAATCAATATCAAACTCCAAATAAAACTCTTAAGAGTTTTATGTCCTTGCCCAGAAGTACATTATATACCTTTCCATGGTGGAGTTGGGGTGGAGGGGGAGACAGGCAAGAACCAGAATGCCAGTGGTAGAAATAAAGAAGCCTCCCAGCTGTGAGGGGATCTCTCTAACAGCTACACAATTTAAGAGGATGTCGGATTGTGGCATGTAGTCTCTCTGGGTATAAGCTGGGAACCAAGATTAATTAGGATCATCTAGTAGCTAAAAGCAAGTAAGACCCTAGAGAAGATGGAGTGCCACCACACAATAGACTTCTAATTATTTTGTATCCTAACTAAATTTTAGGCTTAATTGGCCTGGAGAAGTACCCATGACATAAGTGATTCTGAATTCTCTAAATCTATGTTTTCCTGTAGTTAAAACAATTAGTGAGTACAGGAAAACATTAAAACAGATCATATTTCTCTTTCTGGGGAAAACCTGAGATTTGTTTGCTTTTAAATCTTGAAAAAGATCAGAATATTTTTTCTCTACTCCTAGTAAGTCATTAATGCCTGTCATCTGAAATGTTGCTTTTGCCAAAGATTGTTTATAAATGAGCAATTAGAACTTACTGAAGCATTGTAGATGAAGCTTATTTAATTGATGAATGAACTAACACCATATATCAAGTTGTGATTTTTCTTCCTTACTAAAAACATGTGACATTAAGAGACATAGTGCAGAGCTTCTTTGTAAAAGAGTCATGAGCCAAGATTGGGACTATTTAGCACAGAAACAAAATGGGGAAACTTTAATGGATATAAATAAGATAATAGCCATTTTATATTCACAGCAAAAACTTACCTATATATTTTGTGTGTGTGTGTGTGTGTGTGTGTGTGAGAGAGAGAGAGAGAGAGAGAGAGAGAGAACCAAGCAGGATAATGGATGACGTTTCTTTTGGAAAGAGGTAGCACTGTTTTGATTCTAATGGTGGTTATCATAAACATGAAAATCACATTGCTTTCTTGTGTAAGAGTCAAGAAATTAGCAGAAATAAAACTCTATCATTTCAATAACTATGCAAAAAATTGGAGGGAAAAAACTACTTTTCAAGTCAAAATGATTCGGTTTTCTCACTGCCTATATAACATGTAATATAGATTCAAACTAATTATAATATAAGTATTGAAATTTATCTTCTTCTCTACACTCTTATACTTTAATTTATTACAAAATGATGTATCACAGTAATATTTATATTTTTCTCATGTGATCCTCGGGGAATAGAAATAATCCACATACTATTCTTGCATGATAGATATTCCCAAATCTCCAAACTTAAAGATCATAACTTCACAAGGGAAAATTACAAATAACACTCTATCAAAACACTGATTCCTTTCCTGTTTCTTTTTAAAGCACTTTTTAGGATTAAAAACTTCCTTATAGAGTATCAGTGCTGGAACGTGATTAAGATAAAGCTGAAATCAGATGGCTCAACAGAGAAGCAATTTCTTGACAGGCTTCCTTTCTCCAGAATGGAGCTGACTTGCAATCCATTGATATCAACTACTTCAGCAGAGCAAACTTTGTGAAAGCTTCAAACATTGAAATTGGCAGGTTTTAAACCTTTATATCTTTTTGTCTCCTTTTTAAGAGTTGTGTGAAACAGAAATGCTATCTTCACATGTTGAGGGAAAAGAAACATTCTCTTTCTTGGAAGTTCTCAATGAATGTAGAAGTAAGTGAGAGGTCCCCACCAATGCCAAGAGAAAGCCTTGAAAGCAGGGGAATGTTTTGTTAAGATTAGCCATTTCCCCCCTGGCGGGACAACCAAAGACAAATTCCTCTATCTCTATTCTATGCCATATCCTCTTTATTCAAGAATAAAATCATTTTAAAGTCACTCTACACTCTGTGGTGTTGAGTAAGTACTCTACCTAGAGCTGAGGGAATGGGAGAAAAAAAAAAACAGGACCCTGATTCCAAGAGACATAAATTGGAAGGACATGGATTCATGCATGGGTACGACAGGAACTCATGATTCCCTGACTCTGAAAGGTGATTTGCTCCATAAACTGTAGGAAATTCTTTTTGGGGGGACCGAGGGACAATTATTCCATATCCCTTCTGTGTCCATGTAGAAGGACTCTACCTAGATGAACATTGTCTTTCCCACCCCAGGGAAGGAGAAATAGATGAAATACCTGAATGGGCAGTTTCAAAAACGCTCCTCAGATCTTAGCATGCTCCATGGTAAGTCTCATGCTTCCTGAGACTTGGCAGGAGGCTGAGTATTTACTGTACTGCTCTATCTGTACACTTGGAAGTCTACTCCGTTAAGGGAATCCTATGACTATCTAGCTTGCCAGTATTGGGGTTTGAGGAGGTTAAGTTTAATCATGGAATAGTGATTATTAACAGACCCATTCCCCTCTATACTTAAATCAGTTTTGTCAATGTAACAAAACAAGTAATGTTTTGACCTGCATTCTTCTGACTCTTGCACTTAGCTCTAAGTATGTTCCCCAATTTGTTGAGAGAGGGGGGATTTATTTACTGACTCACTAAAATTCTAATAGCTTCCAACTGTGTAACTAATTAATGTTCATCAATGAATGGTTGGCTTTCAAAGACATGTTATTTTATTACCATCAAAGTTCTTACTCTTAGTATTAAGCAACTCAAAACAAAAACAAATGATTAATATAAATAGAGGGGAATGTGAGTCAGTGAACACTGAAAGGAATTGTGAATATGACTGTATCTATAGCCTTAGAAACCTCATGGTACTTAGAGACCCATAAGTGTAAGGGCGTCCCCATACTTACATCTTTAGGATATTTTGGGCATGGTAGATTAGAGGGAAATTCCAATGAAGTTCATTAAAGGCCTTGATTAGTTTATAGTTTCAAAAACATGGTGATTGGACTATTTCATTTTGGGATGAGAAGTAGTTTGTGAAATGTAAGAAGAAATATTGAATATCCTACCTATACTATATGATTTAATCTTCATTTATTTTTATCCATTTATAGATGAAGAAAGAAGGCTTAGACACATAAAGCTCCTTGCCCAAGACTTCAAAGCCTGGAAATAACTAAACTGTCAAAATGAAAAGCTCTTGTTTTAACAACTTGTCACTTTGCCTTATTCATTTTACTACTACCAATGTCAGTCATCTTGAAACTAACTTTAAATGCTAGTTAAATTCAATTAAGTGTGAAGTTTAAAATAAGGATTAAAAACTGTTCTCTTCATTCAGTTTTCATGCTTATAAGCATTGCAATTGATTGATAAATCACATAGAACTAGAATAACTTATACCAGATAATCTGAACAACTATGAGATTAAAAAACTAAAAGGACTAACTCATCCAAGAAAAAAATTGAGAATCCTGAATATGAAGTCTGTTTTACAAAGTGGTGACTAACGACATGATAATAGCCAGCAAATATTTTTCAAAGAAAAATGTGAATGGTGAGAGGATGAATTTAATTAAATGTATCAATTTGAGGAAATGGAAATTTAGGTCTAATTTAACAGAAAACATTTTAACCATGGGAACTCAAATGTCACAGAATAATCTCAAGGGACTGGATCTTCTACTTCAGACATTTAAAAATAGATTGCATTTACCCAAGAGGAAAGAAAAAATATGTCCTCTCAAAGACTTGCACAAAAATGTTTATAACAACTTTATTTCTAATTGTGAAAACTGAAAACAATCCAAATGCCCATCAATAGTTAAATAAATAAACAAAGTGTGGTATATCCATACAATGGAATACTATTCATCAACAAAAAGGAATGAGCAGTTAATACACCCAATGATATGGATGAACCTCGAAATAATGATGCTAAATAAAAGAATCAAGACCAAAATAGAGTTCCTACTCTGGTTTCATTGATATGTAAGTCTATATAATGATTAGTGGTTGCAGAAGGTGAGAGGTAAAAGGGAGAAAGGAATGACAAAAGAAGATAAGGAAACTTTTGGGGTTCACATATATGTTCATGAGATGAATCTGGTCATTTCATGGGACTATACATATGTCAAAATGTATCCAGTTGTACACTTTAAATATATGCAATTTATATCAATCATACCTCAGTAAAGCTGTTTGAGAAACAACAAATGAATAAATATCTTTAACAAAACAGACTGTGGAACATCTACAGCAAAAGGTTGTAAGACATTATTCCAACAATCAAAAGAACAGAATATACCTCCACCACAATAAACTACGCACTTTGCTCATGGTCAGTCTCTTTTCCTACATTCTTAATCCACACAATATATTGTTCTTTGGAACGAAGAATGACCAAAACGAAAACCGCTCACAAATCCCACAACACAGAGATGTATTTATTAACATTCGAGGATATTTCTTTCAGTTTTTGATATCCGGATCATACTCTCAGTATTTGGATTTGTTTTAATATTAGGTTCATAAAAAGGAACCCTCTTGCAATACTGTAGGAATGAAAACTGGTGCAGCCACTGTGGAAAACAGTATGGAGGGTCCTCAAAAAGTTAAAAATAAAACTACCCTATGATCCAGTAATCACACTAATTTAACCAAAAAAGACAAAAACACTGATTCAAAGGGATACATGCAACCTTGTTTTTATAGCAGCATTATTTACAATAGCACAATTATAGAAGCAACCCAAGTGTCTATCAATAGATGAATGGATAAAGATGTGGTGTGTGTTATATATATATATATATATATATATATATATATATATATATATATATGTGTGTGTGTGTGTGTATACACGTGTATACACACGTGTATATATATATATATATATGTATATATATATATGCATGCTATGGGATATTATGCAGCCTTTAAAGAGAATGAAATCCTGCCATTTGTAACAATAGGGATGGAGTTAGAGTATAATGCTAAGTGAAATAAGTCAATCAGTGAGAAATACCATATGATGTCATATGTGAACAAAACAAATGAGCAAAGACAAAAAAAGAGAGAGAGAGAGAGAGACAAGCCAAGAAACAGACTCAGGGAGTGGGTGAAATAGGTAAGGACAGCACTTGTGATGAGGACCAGGAGTTATATGGAATTTTGAGTCATCTGTGTTTTACACCTGAAACTAATATAATACTGTATGTTAATTGTAGTCAAAATAAATGCAATAATATAAAGTGGACCAAAAAAATCAAGTTTATACTATTTGTATTGTGTTTTTATTTAAATACTTCCTAATCCTCAAACTTTACCAATATATAGAAAATGTAGAAAGTCCAACACTTATATAATCATTTTTTTTACTTATTTTTCCTTCAGTTTTTTTTAAAGAAACAAACATTTTAAAATCCTACTTTCCATTTATTCCCTCTTTCAAAAGTAAACAAAATCCTGAAATTAGTATATATCTTTATCAAATATGTATTTTTGCCCTCTTATATATGTATATACACAAAAATACATACATTTTCTTGTGCCTTGAACAATTACACAAATTGTGTCATGAGAAGCATAATTTTGCATCTTCCTTTTTCTATTCAGTATGTTTTTTGAGATTCATTCATGTTGACACATGTCAATCCAATACATTTTTTTTTTACCATGTCCTCTTATATGTATAAATCAGTTTAGCATTCCTGTTTCACTTAATAAGACCTCATGATTGTTCTCCAAGCCCTTCTGATTTCCCCTTTTTGAAGGGTTCTCTCCCAGGTTTTTCTGGCTGGCTTTCTTCTTCTTCAGGTCACAACTCAGAGAGGTTTTCCAGATTATCCTATCTGTACTTCCATTTTTGCCCACACCCAACAAATGGTTACTCTCTTTTTCATGTTACCTTTGAATTTCTTTTATAGCATTTACTTTTCATTTTCTCCACTTGCTTGTTGTATGGTTCCTTCAAGAGATGGTAAGTCCCCTGAGGTCAGGAACTTGTCTTCATTGCTCACCTTTATGTTTTTTTCACCTTTATATTTTAAAAAGGGATGTCACATTAGCACAATCCATGCCACATTAAGAAGACTTAACTAATATTTAGAAAAAAAATAAATAGGTGAATGGATGATGGACAGCAGGAGTGACAGATATAGATATTTGGATGCTGACTATGGTCATTTCTAGTTTTAATTCTTTGAGGCCTCAGTCAACCAATAAAAGAGGAAGAACTGAATAAAACAAAAACATTTATTTGGGGTATCAGAATTGCAATTCCGATAACACAAATTCAGGTAAATTGTGTCCCACTAGGGAACAAATATCAGAGGTTTTTAAATGACAGAAGGGAATGCTTGTGTACATTGTTTACAAAGAATTTTGATTGGTGTTGATGGCAGAAAAATAATCTTGGCTAAGCATAATTGGTTGCTAAGGCTATCACTAAACATACTAAAATATATTACTATAGTATGTCGCAGATGTTCCTGCAGTGTCTTTGGAATATTTGCAGTTTGGCCCAGTTCGAAAATTCACTGTTGTATTTGGGGAGGAGGTGCATGCATAAGGCCCACCTCCTAATGGCCTCTCAGCTTCATTTTAAAACCCCTTGACATAAGTGACTCCATTGTATTTTGCTTTTATTTTTTTATTTTAAAAAAATGAGCAAATTTATTATTTATTATTATTACTTATTTTGCTTATTTATTTTAGAGAAATAAATACCAGGAGAACTTAAATTTCATATCATATCCCTCAGCCACATTTGAGCTCATCTACTCTGGATGGCCAAATAGAGCTAGGTCTGCTATAAAAATAACGAACTTCTAAATGCTGTGCTTATAGTTTGAAAGCTACAGTCTAATCCCTTCAACTTCTCTTTTCAAATTATTAATTCAAACAGAAACTAAAATTCTGGCCTTTCAGCTAGATTACGAGAATATATCCTTTATGTTATTATCCTGAGAAGTACTCAGGGTAGACCATAAATAAGTTATGGCTAGTTTTGTGAATTGTTTATGATTTACATGCACATAGATTATTGTTTTTCATATCTAAGTAGAGATTTTTTAAAGTTTTGGAAATTTGAAAATATTTGTATACCTACACATTTCTTTCTTTCTTTCTTTTATGATTTTATTTATTTATTTGACAGATCACAAGTTGGCAGAGAGGCAGGCAGAGAGAGAGGTGGAAGCAGGCTCCCTGCTGAGCAGAGACACCCCCCCCACACTCCCACCCAATGCAGGGTTCAATCCCAGGACTCTGGGATCATGACCTGAGCCGAAGGCAGAGGCTTTAACACACTGAGCCACCCAGGTGCCCCTACCTATACACTTCTATAGCTACTTTGTAAATTTTATAGATTTGGCTTTACAATATAATAAAAAATGGGAAATTTTAGATAGTAATTTTAACTTTTTATAATACCCACTAAGGAGCACACATGCCCTCCTTACTCCAAAAATACATTCTTCTGAAATAGTTTAAAAATTGATATTTGCAAGATTGGCTTAGAGTAATTTAAAGATACATATACTTTTCCTGAATTAAAGTGGTTATACTTGTCCTTTAAATATCACCTAGATTAAAAGTATTCTTTGTATTTGAGGATGTCTTAAAATGGTAAATATTTTGCAAATGTAATAATCTATTTTGGTGAAATATGTAATAAAATTAAGTAGCATTTATTGTGCACTTAATTATATGATAAGCACTTCTAAGCGTATCTTACTGAGGCAGCACCTGAAAGGTAGATAGCACTTCCTCCATTTTACATACAAGGATTGAAGAGGTTATTTAACTTATCCAAGTAAGTGATAGAACTACAACTTAATGTTAAGTTATCTTTTAACCATTATACCCTAATGGAAATGAGGTGGAGTGTCAATGAGAAAATAAAAATCACCCTTAATCCCATAACCCAGAGATTGTGATTGTTAATACTCCAGGATTTTTTTTGGTACAATTTTTATGCTAGTTTATTTTGTTCAATTTTTTAACCTGTGATTTTATTATGTATATTCTGTGTTCATCTTTCACTTAATCTTATATCATGAATATTTCTGATGATGTTTGATATTTTTTACAATGTTCCTTGTTATTGAGGTGCAGTTCTTTAGCAATTCCCTTTCCCAAAACTGTTTGCACTCTCCACAGCCCCTAACACCTCATGATCTGCTAATCAAGTGTGCTTATTTTAAATCATTCTATCTCCTAAATCATTTATCTTACTTTAAAATTAAATATTTTAAAAAGACACAAGAATACCCAGAAATAATTAGTTGGCTAGTATAAAGGAAAATGAGCATCTTGTGTTTTTAAAAACTAAATGTTCTTCTTAAATATTAAAATTCCTTAAATGGATTTCAACAGAAGATGATGAATATATTGGTTACAATGCTGAAGATTCTCCTCAAAGAATAAACTTGGCACATCTCATCAAGGTGATGCTGGTACAGTAGAAATGTTTATTTTGTATAACTGAAAAAACATTGATAGGTAGTATCCAAAGCAACAAAAAGAACAGATTGGCCTTATCACAGAAAGTCATCACTGTGTAGATCAAACTGTCTCCATGTCCTAAGACTGTACCCAGACTCCAAGTCACTGTAAATTTGATACAAGCTAAAGCTGCTCTAAGCCCAGATTTACAAAGCCTTCCAGCAAAAAGATAAGATATTGGTAATTTTAAGAAAGGGTACTGATAAACATACACTAATGAAACAGTATACTGTTGTGTTAAATGACACTACTTAAGTGAGATGTTTTAGGCTGGCATCACTCAAAAGCCCCCAAGTTAAAATATCAACCTGTCAAATTCAAAGATTTTGAAATGCTATCAATAGAAGAGGTGCAAATTGAATTTTTGGGAAAATTTTATTAACAGCAATGATTAGCCAGCACATCTTATCATCAGGTCTATACAAGTGATTTTCTATTTAAATAGTCATTTGCACATTTCCTCTAACATCAAAAAACTTTTTCTGTGTGCATAATAAAGAAGAATTTTTATTTCTCTGCAAGACACTTTTGTATTGTGATTATGTATTGTTAGTAAAAGGGAGAGATTACTCTAGAAGTTTTTATACACAACTTAAAACTATTTATGCTCAAGACAAATGGTCATGATTATTATAAAGACAATTTGGATTCAATTATTTTCTGACCTTACAAATAAGGTCTTTATAAACTGTTAAACATGCAGAGCTTTTAGCTTAGCTTTTCATTAAAACAGAATTTTATGAAATGATTCTTACAGCCACTTTTTGTATTTACAAGAGACCTTTATAAAGTAAATACCACTATTTAGAGAAATAAATAAAATCTGTTTAATATTATCTTCCTGTTATAACTGTTTTTGAAACTGGTTATAAGTATGTAAGTACTTTTGTTTCTGGGATCTAATTTCCATTAAAAGTGAAGCCTGAAAGATCCAGTTAACTTAGTAAAATAACATGCTGTAGGGTATGTTGATCAAATGAATTCTAACTGCTTCTGCAGGAATCAGAAACTCGGCTAACTTTCTTATAGTTGGTGATTCACTGTTGTGTATCCTTTTAATTGGCAGTATTTCTGTGTCCCTAATAGAGGAAATACTGTCATCCTAACTACACAAATTAGATTTGCCTTTTTAAATGTAACCTACAGGCATACAATTCCAGACTTAAGTCATTAGAAAGAGGAATCAATATATTTCCAAGATTTTATAATTACTGAAATAAATGCTTCTGTTTTACCCAAAATATTGCTCAACTTCCCACTAACTCCTATTTGCCTTAGATTCAAAATATTCTTGCTTAATCAAGAACATGCTTTATGTTCTTACTTATTTTCAAACATGAAAATCCATCTGGCCTTCAGATTCCCTTTAATGTTTAAGAGTGGATTTCTGCTTAGTATAAAATTTTCTAGTCCATTTAGTGGGCCAGTGATAGTTTTATTTGGTTAAACTAACCTAATTTTTTTACTTGACTTTTTTGTATAAACCTGAAATAAACAGGGAGAGGGAAAGCTTTACTTAATGAAAATGCTACCTTAATATGGAACAAAGCCCTTAGGAAAGCTTTCTATCTTGGAGTGCTCAAGAGCAATGTAAAAGACATCTCATTCTCATATAAGGAGATTGCAGGTCTCTGTGGGGACAAGGTCATTTCAATGACAAAATTGAATCCATGAAGGGAAACTCTGGCCAAACTTAAGCATCCCTGTTATGTTTATAGTAGAAATCACTCAGAATATTTTACTTACGGTAAAAGGGCTAGCAGTGCCAACTATGGGAAGTGACTGTAACTAATCATTTCTATGCCAGAATTTTTGTCTCTTACTTATTTAAAAAAGAAAGAAAGAGAAAAGGAAAGAAAGAGAAAAAGTAAGTGTTGAGTTTAGACTGTTGGATTAGGGTTTGGGGAGAAGTTTTTCATGAAATTATCTTTTCTGCTCTTCCTGAATGAAGTCTATAGATATGCCCTGAGAATCTAGGTACCTCCTTATCTGATAATGCCTGAAGTCATATAGTAAGTGGAGCATAAGTTGAGTTTTTATGCATAATAACCAAGGACAATGTCAATATTGTATTTCAGATGTTCCTCCCCTACTGGTCAGGTTGAAAATGCACACTCAGTTACACATTTGGGTGCTTTCATTACTACTGATTTCATCCAGATGCTCCCTGAGTAGAGAATTACATCTTCTTTCCCAATTCTATTTATCTTTGTCAATTAAATAAAACAAATGAAATGTCAAGGAGTCTCTTATTGAGAAAGGCCCACTTTGTTGTCTTTGGTTCAGTATGAGATTAATTTAAATTGCACAACTGAAACATGCTAGGAAAGCTATAGAATCATGCTTTCCTGGAGGACAGAAGGTGCTTTTCATCTTACAATTGAATTAATATAATGGATCCCCAGTTTGTTTCAAGTAAATTTTGTTTTTCATAACCACTGAATGGCCAGAAATTGTATGCTTTAATTCTGTTTCTACTTGTTATTGTCTAAGTGAGATTCACTTTATGGTAAAGACATCTCTTCTTAAAGTACGTCCTTAAAGTATGTAAGTTTACATACCTGGGATTGGTTTTCTGGATAATAAGAAAAAGTATCAGCTACTCCAGAAAGGGGCTGTGACAAATGACTCATGTCTGAAGGTCAGAAGTAGAGCCACTGAATATTAAACCAGTGTCTTTGACCCCTCTTTTCTGAATGATGGCTGGGGACAAAGGGGGGACTCTTCATGCTGCATTGCCTAACATTGTAAAAATTCAAGATGGCAAGCTGATCAAAGCCACTTATATTGAATAATAGCATTCCATGTGTTTTTGTCTATTTAATTCATAGCTGTATCCTCTTGACCTAGAATAGTGCCTACCATATAGAAGGTGTCTAATAAATATTACTCAAATGAGTGTTTCCAAAACCTGATATCTGCAGGTGCAAAAACCAACTCATTATGTATATAACAAGATAAGATCCACTATTTCATGATAACATATTATTAACCATTTTATATCTATCATCTAATTTAATCTTTTTAAAAGCCCTTGGGGAAAAAATTCATTATCCTAACTTAAAAATAACAACAGCAACAACAATATTTTTTAAAGAAGAACATTCCTGTTATGGACTGAATGTATGTGTGTCCCCTAAATTCATATGTTAAAACCCTACTCCCCAAGGTGATCGTATTACCAGGTGGGGACTTTAGGAAATACTGAGAATCAGATGAGGTTGTGGGACCCTCATGAATGGGATTAGTGCCTTTATAAGAATAGCAGGAGAACTCTCTCTCTGACAAATAAATAAATAAAACCTTTAAAAAATAAAAAATTATATAAAAAAATAATAATTAAAAAATAAAAAATAAAGAAATAAATTTATGTTGTTAATAAGCCACCCGGTCTATGGTACCTTGTTATAGCAAGCTGGACTGATTCTGACCGCTAGGAAACTTGCCCAGAGTTTACAGATAAAGTGGCAATCAGAATGGTAAATGATAAAGTGACTGTAGGAAAAAATTACATCCTGCTGTTAGCTTGATCATTTTCTCCCTACTTCATTTTCTCATGTGCAAACTGAAGGCAATACTACTTCAGGCTCTAGAATGAAGCATATCTAAAGTCAGCTCAGCCAATCAAAATCTGCACAAAAACAAGGTCAATTCCTCATCAATGTTCATCAACAGAAATATTTATGGGAATTTCTTATTTTAGCTGTATAAAGGTATTCACGTTTAAAAAAATATGTTTGAAGTTCAGTTTTTGAATACATAAGCCAGTCACTTGATTCAAAGTTCACAAAGTTTAAAATAATGTACTAGTGTCTCTTATCCACCCTGAGCATAAAACTCAGGAAGCATGAATTTTTAGCTATATTCCATAGGTCTAATATGTATTATTTTCATTATCATTCTTTTCTTTATATTCTACAACTTCCGTTTGGTTATTTTCTTTCCTCAAGCCTTTTAAGATAAAGTTTTTATATTTTCTTTTCTGGTTGCTTTTCCCCTCCTTTTTTTGAGGTTTTCTTAGTTTGTTATAATTTTTAGTTGTATTACACTGGGATCACAGAATGTTGTATGTGCTATTTCTACTTTTTAAGATTTATTTAGATTTTCATCCTCATATATGCTTAAATTTTTTAGTATTACAGAAACATTTGGAAATAAAGTATGTTATATACTGGCTGACTATGTCTGTGTGACTATGTGAGTATGTAGTTTACTCAGATATTCTAAATCATTTCCTTTTTTTATGTCTAGTCAATTGTCATGAATTATGAAATAGTAACTGTATCTCTCACCACATATCCCTTCAAATTTTCTTATATTTCTTGTATTATCTTTTTGACTCTATGAATATTGATGCTATATTATTTGATGCACAAGTATTCATAACTATTATGAGTTGTATATTTTAACATCAAAATGTGCCCTTCTTTATTTAATATTTTTCAAATCTGAATTGAGTGTGTCAGATAGTAAAATCACAACCCTGCTTTCTTTCATTTTCACTGGCCTGGTATATGTTTATCAGTTTTGTTTTGTTTTTTAATTTTCAGCTTTTATGACTCATTTGTTTTAGGTGTGGCTTTTATATACAACATAAAAGGGGTTTTAATATGTAATCTGATCTGAAAGCCTTTTTCCTTTAATAAGTGAATTTAGTCCTTACTGATATGACAATATGCTTAATTATAATCTGTCACTCTTCATTTACCTAATCTCTATTAATGTCTTACTGTATGCAATCAATTCCTTTTCTTTTTCTTTTCTTTTTAAATTTTATTTATTTATTTGACAGAGAGAGAGAGAGATCACAAGCAGGCACTCTGTGCAATTCCTTTTCTTATTTCCCTCTCTCTTTTATGCCATCTCAGTTTAATCAACTATTGTCTTTTTTAATAAATTTGGGTTTTTATAGATATGATCCTTACTAATTGATTTGCCACTTTGATATCACTCACCAGTTATTTAAAATGATGAGAAATAATTGACTCAAACTTTTTTCCTCCTTTCATTCCTAATTTTTGTTGTAAATTTTTTATACTATCAGGGTATATAACACTCATTCTGGGGACACCTGGGTGGCTCAGTGGGTTAAACATCTGCCTTCAGCTCAGGTCATGATATCAGGATCCTGTGATCAAGCCTTGCATTGGGCTCTCTGCTCAACAGGCAGTCTGTTTCTCCTCTCTCCCTGCCTGCCTCTCTGCCTACTTGTGATCTCTCTCTCTGTCAAATAAATAAAATTAAAAAAAAAATTTCTGTTCTGCCATCCTAATTTCCACTCTTATTTTGGTGTTTTAGGTAGACCTAATTAAAGAGTCAGTGTTCATCAACAGTGTTTTTAATATTCATTTTCACAATTTGTCCATTTGAAGTTCTTTATTGGAATCATCAAGAAGTCTCATGGGAACAATGTTCCCTAAGAAGCTGATGTCTAATGTGTCAAAATGTTGTCTTAAACTGAACATCACTTTGAGGAATTATAAAATCCCTGGTCATGCTTTCTTTCTTTGACTTTTTTAATTGCCATTCCTCCACTTTCTCTTAGTATCAGCTTTTGCTGTGGAAAAGTCTGAGGACAGCCTCATGTTTTCACCCCTTACAGGTAATTATATTTTTCTTGGCTCCTCAAATATTTCTTCCTTTTTCTTCAAAGTTGAGCATTTTTTTTTCAAAATTGAGCATGTTTAATTCGTTATAACTCCACTCTCTTTCCTCCGTCAGTATTCCCTTAGACATGATGCCTACTTATGTGGGGCCAAAGTTCTTTTATTTCAAGAAAGTGAATTACACATATTTTCTCTGATCCATTGTTTTGTTTTTCTCCACCAGGAATTAAAAAGTTTCTCTTTGACTATTCTCCATATTTATCTTTTTCTCTCTAATCTTTTCCTTCAACACCATTTCACATTTTATACTTGACAGTATTTTCAACAGCATTCCTTGCAATTAACTGCAACAAAAAGATATAAAAGGAGACACAAAGATGGGGAAGAGGAAGAAATACAAATACAATATAATATACAAGTAATAGCATATTTGTTTTCAGTATTCTCTTTTGTCTACCCTCCCTTGTTTTCCTTTTGCCACTATCATTTTTCTATTTTTATTTTCCCCCCTGAATTCCTGAGCTTTGCTAGCTCACACTTCATTTTTTCCCATTTTCTCACCATCTCCTCCCAGAGCTCTTGCATTTCTATCCAGTGCTCTTGTTTCATGGAAGCAATTTCTTCATCATGTATTTTTAATTTACTTTGCAATTTTTTTCATGTAAGAGATCTAAATCTGTTCTTTGTTTTCCTGTCCTTCCTTTTCTTTCTCCTTCCCCTGCTCCTCTTCTCCTCTTCCTTCTCCTCTTCTACCTCCTTCTTCTTTCTTTCTCATTCTTTCTGTTCCTCACCCACCTTTTATCTCCTTTTATACATTTTTGTTGGTGGTGGTGAGTTTTTTTTGTAAAGGGAACAAAATTGTATTAATCTATTAACACTTTTATCACTGATCCATGAATGGACATCCTTAATTTTTTATCATGTTGATCATTTGTTTTACCACATTAATAACAGAATAAACACCACTTGATATTAAACTGGAATATTGAATATATCAACAACTGTAGGCACTTCCCTCTTTCTGTCTGCTACCTGAACCAAACTGATCACTATTCCAAAACTTAGTTTTATCGATCTTTTACCTGAGAAGTCTAGAGTACTTCCAAAGGCAAATGGCAGAGTAGGAGGATCATAGACTTACCTTATCCTGTGGATAGATCTAGCCAACATCCACATCAGTGTAAATAACCCAGAAAATGACCTGAAGACTAGCAGAACAGACTCTCTACAGCTAAATGTGGAGAAGATGACAGGAAGAATAGAGGTAGTCAGGGGCCAAATAGGGCTATGAGACTCTCTCAGAAGGGATGGTGCAGGCAAAGGAAAGGGAGAGGAATAGACCCCACACCAGGCTAACTTCACTGCTTCTTATAACCGATGGAACTCAACACCTAGAACTTCAAAAATCAGTGGACTTGGCTTTGGGAGAGCCAGAAGATGATAGGAAAATGTGTCTCTACCTTGAAAGAAATAGTACAACAATCAGCTCTGTTGAGATCCAGCATAGAAGCAGCAGTTTGAAAAATTCCTGAGGTATACAGAAAGGAGACTTATTTACTAATTTCTGAGCAGGTACTGGAGGGGCAAGAATCTCTGGGAGACTACTCCAAGAACAATGGAGATGATAGGTACCAGTCTCCACGCCCCCTGCCCCAAGCCTGGATGTACTGAAACCTATGGGAACCAGTGCAGCTTGAATACTCTCCACCCTAGCTTGCTAACAGCATGCCAACTCTACACTCTTCTACAGACTTGTCTCTTCTACTGCAGCCGGGGCAGTTTTCCTAGGCAGCTGAATGTCCCCTCCCACACAGACATGCATGGGCCTTGCTGGCAACAAGCCCCATCCCCACATACTACAGTAGACCTGCCCATTAACAACACAGGGACCAAATCCTACCTACAACAGGCAGAGAGACATTGTAGATGACTAGATAGAAGGTAAACACAGCTCAGCCACAACAGCAGAATGTACAAAACACATATAGGAGATATCCTCAGAAGTGCAGTTTCTGGGGACTAGGGGACATTATAGGACATCTTCATAAAACCATTACTTTTAAGACCAAGAGACATAGCTGACTTTCCTCACACACAGGGACAGAGACAGAGAGTCAAAATGAGGGGACAGAGGAATATGTCTCAAATGAAAGAAGAGGGAAAAAATTACAGCAATAGGGCAAAATAAAACAGAGATGATTAATATCCCTGAGAATTTAAGAAAATGGTCATAAAGATACCGGATTTGAGAAAAGAGTGGAGGACCTCAATGAGACTCTCAATAAAGAAGAAGAAAACATGAAGAACCAATCATGATGAAGAACTTAATAACTAAAATTAAAAATACAATTGAGAGAATAAATAGTAGACCGCAGGAAGCAGAAGAACATATCAGTGATCTGGGGACAAAGTAATGGAATGCAATCAAGAAGAACAGGATAAAGAAAAAAAATAATAATACATGAAAACAGATTATGAAGAGCGCCTGGGTGGCTCAGTGGGTTAAACCTCTGCCTTCAGCTCAGGTCATAATCTCAGGGTCCTGGAATCGTGCCTCACATCAGGCTCAGCAAGGAGCCTGCTTTCCTCTCTCTGTCTCTGCCTGCCTCTCTGCCTACTTGTGATCTCTCTCTCTGTCAAATAAATAAATAAAATCTTAAAAAAGAAAATAGATTGAGAGAACTCAGCAACACCATCAAGCATATTAATATTTGCATTATAGGGAACTCAAAAGGAGAAGAGAGAGAAAAGGGGGCAGAAAGTGTATTTGAAGAGATAATAGCTGAAAACTTCCCAAATCTGGGGAAGAAAACAGAAATCCAGATCCAGGATGCATGGAGAGTCCCAATAACATCAACCCAACACTCCACACCAAGACACATAGTAATTAAAATGACAAAAATTACTGAAAAAGACAGAGTTTTAAAAGTAGCAAGAGAAAAGAAAACACTTATGTTTAAGGGAAGCCCCATAAGGCCATCAGCTAATTTTTCAGCAGAAACTTTGAGTGGCCAGAAGGGAGTACCATGATATATTCAAAGTGCTGAAAAAAAGCAAAACAAAACAAAACACACACAAAAAAGAAAAACTACAACCAACAATACTCTATCCAGCAGAGTTATTCTTCAGAATAGGAGAGATAAAGTTTCCTAGACTAAACAATAGCTAAAGGAATTTTTAACTACTAAACCAGCCTTACAGGAAATATTAAAGGGAACTATTTGAGTGGAAATAGTGGAATAATGAAAGTGGGAAGCATAAAGCAGTAAAATTAAGTATATTTATAAAAATTAACCAAGAAATGCACAAAATAAAAGGATGTGAATATGTATATACATAGAAATTTAGTACTTTTAGAATGGTTCAAGCTTAAGTAACCATCAACTTAATATAGGCTAGTAAATGTATAAGATGTTATATATAAACCTGATGGTAACCACAAATCAAAAACCAGAAATAGATAATGCAACAAATATAGAGAAAGGCATCTAGGTATATCAATAAAGAAAGCCAGAAAACTAAAGACAAGAGAGCAACAGAAAAAAGGAATAAAGAAAAACTACAAAAACAACCTTAAAACAAGTAAAAAGGTACAGACTATCAATAATTACTTTGAGTGTAAATGAACTTAATGCTTCAATTAAAAGACATAGGGTGATTGAATGAATAAAAAAGAAAGACCCGTCTGTACGCTGCCTACAAGAGACTCCCTTCAGACCTAAAGACACATGCAGATTGAAAGTGAATGGATGGAAAAGCATGTATTACTCAAATGGAAATGAAAAGAAACCTGAAGTAGCAATACTTATATTGGACAAAATAATCTTTAAAATAAACACTGTAATACGAGGGAAAGAAGAATGCAATATAATCACAAAGGGATCGATCAAACAGGAAGATATAACAACTGTAAATATGCATTCAACATGGGAGCACCCAAGTACATAGAACAGTTAATAACAGACATATAAGAACTAATTGATAATAATACAATAACAGTAGGAGATTTTAACACCCACCTATATCAATGGATAGATCATCCAAACAGAAAATCAATAAGGAAACAATGGCTTTTTTATTTTTAATAATGGCTTTGATTGATACATTGGACCAGATGAATCTAACAAATATGTTCAGAACATTCAATCCTAAAACAGTGAAATATATATTCCTTTCAAGTACACGTGGAACATTCTCCAGGATAGATCACATGTTAGACCACAAAACAAGTCTCAACAAATTTAAAAAGATTAAAGTCATACCTTGCATCTCTCCAATAATAAGACTATGAAACTAGAAATCATCTGCAAGAAAAAAAATCTGGAATGAACATATATACATGGGATTAAATAACATGCTACTAAACAGTAAATGGGTCAACCAAGAAATCAAAGAAGAAATTTGAAAATATATAGAGACAAATGGAAATGAAAACACAACAGTCCAAAATTTTGGGGATGCAGCAAAATCTATTCTAAGAAGGAAGTTTACAGAAATAAAGTCCTACCTCAAGAAGCAGGAAAAAAATCTCAAATAAACAGCTTAAACTTACATGTAAAAGAGTTATAGATATAAAAACAAACAAAACCCAAAACCAATAGAAAGAAATAATAAAGATTAGAGTAGAAATAAAATATAAACTAAAAAACAAAGCAATAAAACATATCAATGAAACCAGGAGCTGGTTCTTTGAAAAGATCAACAAAATTGATAAATCTTTAGACAGACCCATCAAAAAGAGAGAGAGGGAGCAAGAGAGAAAGTGAAAACCCAAGTAAAATCAGAAATGAAGAGGAAAAATGACAACTGAACACAGAAATACAAAGAATTATAACAGAATATTATATAAAATGATATCCTACAAATTGGACAACCTAGAAGAAATGGATAAATTTCTAGAAATATATGACCCCCCCAAAGCTGAATCAAGAGGAAAAGAAAATTTGAGCAGATTGATTATCAGCAAAGAAATTAAATCAGTAATGAAAAAACTCCAGCAAATTAAAAGTCCAGGACCAGACATCCTCACAGGTGAATTCTACCAAACATTTAAAGGAAAGCTAATACCTATTCTTTTCAAACTCTTCTAAAAAAATAGAAGAGGAAGGAAAGGTTCCAAATTCATTCTATGAGGCCAACACTACCCTGGTAACAAAACTAGGTAATTACAAAAAAAAGAATTACAAGCCAATAGCTCTCCTGAACATAGATTAAGAAAATTCAACTTATAACAATAATATTTTACTACACACTCAATATAATGACCAAAATTAAAAAGACTGACCATAACAAGTATTGACAAAGACATGGAACAACTTGAACCTCTCATACACTGCTGGTTGGATTATAAAATAACACAACCACCTTGGAAAACAATTTGATAGTGTCTTATGATGTTAAACATACATTTACCATACTTGAGAGTCTTACTTCTAGGTATTTTCCAAAGAGAAATGAAAGTGTATCTCCACAAAAAGTTGTACATGAATGTTAGTAGCAAACCCAAAAGCTGAAACAAAATCTTAAATTTTTGTCAACAGGTGAATGGATGACATATCTATATCAAGGACTTTTGTATAAAAAGACAAATCTTTTTGTATAAAAAGACAAATGTTTTTTCAGCTTTCTGGACCATATAGTCTCTACTCAGCTCTGCTGTTGTAGCATAAAACTAACCATAAAAATATATAAGCAGATGGGAGGGGGGTTAAATTTGGTCAACAGCAAGCTGAAGTTGGCCAACTGAATTGCTGAAGCCTGATAGATATATACATGAGTCATTACTCAGCAATAAAAAGAAACACACTATTGATGCATGTAATAGGGTGGATGAATTTTAAAATAATTATCCTGAATTTAAAAAGAAAACATAAGGTATAATTCCATTTATAAAATTCTAGAATGTACAAACCAATCTATAGTTATAAAAATTTTATCAGTGGTATCTGTGGTTTGATTAAATTATTACTCAGACATGGTTCCTTTAGTTCTTTTAACATATTATAATATTTTATGTAAAGTCTTTGGTAAATGCAACATTTGGGACCACTTCTATTTACTGTTTGTTTGTTTTACTGAATGAGTCATATTTTCTTGTTTATTTTCATGACTCATGACTATTAAAAAGTCAATATTTTAAATAATATAATGTAGCAACTCTGGAAATGAGATTCCCTCTCCCCAGAGTTTTTTATTAGTTTTTTTATTGTTATTGTCTGTTGTTTTTGTTGTTGTTGCTATTTGATTATTTAGTGAATTTCCTTGGCTAATTCTTTATGGTCTGTATTCTGTGTCATTTTCAACCCCTAAAGTCTCTGCTTCATTAGTTTAGTCGTCAGCTAATGATTAGACAAACATTTCCTTAAATTCCAGTTCAAAAAAGTCCCAAGGATGGTTTCAGTGGATGTAAGTAAAGTTCTGTGTCTGTGCCTGGAGAGGACTTCAATTGTTAGCTCTTACTGGAACCACACAGGGAGACCAGAAGTTTCCCAAAAATAGGAAGAACAAAGCAAAACATGAGCGTCAATTCAGGAGCCATTCCCAGGATATGGCACCATTCCTGTATATTCCTAGGCCCACTTCAAGCAAAAACAAGCCTAGTTACCATGTGATCCAACTGTGACTGACTCCTTCAAAACCAAGATTGACCCAGGCCTGGATTTAGTTATAGGGAATGCTTCAAATAAGACATTTCTCTTTCCACTACCTAATTTTAGTCTGATTTTGAAGTCCAATTTTCGGAAATCCTAGTCCCAGCCTAAATATCTCATCTCAATTTAAAATAGTCTGACTTTTCAGTTTGGTGAACCAGTCTTTATTCAGCTCTGTTTCCTCAGGAGGAGTCACATGAATTCTTAGTAAGAGTATTCATGTGAAAAATTTGCTTCCATTGCTAAGTGGGAAAAGAAAAGTTTGAAGTCAGAATGCCAAATCAGAAGGAAGATAGGGATACTGTTTGTTAACTGATTTTTAGGTAGAAAGCCAGAAGTTAGAACTCCACCATCATGCTCAGTTGAAAGGGAAATAAAGCCAAGTGTATACCTGTTATAAGTTAGCAGGTTTATATCTTTGGCTTTGGTGCTAAAGCAAAAAGGTATAAGAACAGCTTTGAGTTACAAATTTTGAAAAAACCATCAAATTGGACCTAATTTTCATCAATGGATGTTCATAATTCATGTTAATATGTAGCAATGAACAAAATTATCAGTGGGGCCCTACATTAAATACCTCTGTTATAAAGGGGTATTTATACCCCTGTTATAAAGACAATGAACTATTCTATACATTTTCTGTATTTACAACTGTTTAATGAGTAGAAGTTTCTAGATGAAAAAAAAAAAAAATCTGATTTCCAGAAGATCCTGGGAAACATTCCAAAGAGAGCCAGATTGGGGGGGGGGGGGGGTGTCAGGGTATATGATATATTTACTACATTGAGACAGTTAAATGTAAGGAAATTAAACAATTCTAGCTTAAAAAAAAAAAAAAAAAAAAAAAAAAAACAACCTTCTTAAATAATAGTGGGTTAATTGTGGTGAAAAGGTTTATCCAAACATACCAAGGTTTGGTATGTTGGTATCTTGGTATCCAAACATACCAAGGTAGGTTCATCTAAACCTACCCCAAAGGAATGATAGTAAATGTCTTTTGTTGTAAATTAAATTGTAAGAGCCTAAGATAGTCTTTTAACTTGTACTATTTTGTCCCATCTATTCCCATCAGTCACATTAACTCTACATTTAACAAAACTAATTGAACACACACATCTTCTTGCTGAAAGCACAGCAGTTTCTTATGTAGACTATTGTCTTGCTTCTCCCTGATTTGTCTAGGTACCAAGTGTACCAGTTTTCTGCATAAAAATTTTAAAGGAAGATACAACCAGTACTGTCATGTACAAATTTAAAACCTTTTTTTATCTTAGATTTTGGTCAAAGATCATTTATTTTTGTTAAGAATCCTAAATAATCTTCCTAGGAACTAGCTTGTAAACTCATCATGTACCCCAAAATTTAATAGTAAGTAGAATATATTTCTTCTTTGAAAATCTGAACCTATTCCTTGGCACTCTGGTTTTATGGACAACTACAGAGAAATAGTCAATATTCATTGGTAAAATCTAATAGATATGTTTGTGTTACTCACAGTATGCTACATTTTAAACATACAACCTCTGGGGTGTTTTGTTATTTTAAAATTCAAGGAATGTAAAACCGTTGTTAAAAATTTTTAGAACCATTCTATTGTTTCATAAACAGTTATACATAGTCCCAATATCAAGATACCACAACAGTTAAAAACGAAAAAGATTTTTCCTATGCCATTTTACTAGCAGTAACTTTGTGATAGAAATAAAATATATCTGTAATAGTAATTATAATGCATGTGTGTAAAAGTCTGTATTACCTACATACAACCATGTTTTTGGAGTTTAAGTTTTATTAAATCTGCCACTTTAGTTTACTTCATGCTAGAAAAGACTCAAAAACCTGAGATTTTTTTAATAAACAGGAATTTTTCCAAAGATGTAGTTGGGAACTAATCCAGCTCCCTTTTAGCCATGAAGGTGGTGTTACTCGGGTTCCCCCAGGTTAAGCTATAACCAGAGTAATGAAGGGCAGAGCCATTAAAATACTTATTAATAATCCATAGCCACTTTCTGAACAACTAGAGCTCCTTAGGCTTCTAAGTCAGAATTCAAGTCATGGTCTATAGTTTCTGAAAACTCTTCAGGTATGTTTCTCCTTTCTTCATTACGTCAACCTCCGCCATATACCCTGCAGCATAGAGTTTCATGAATACCCATCCAACATGTATCTTCTTCCTACCCCCTCTGGCAGTTTTATCAGCTGCCAATTCAGGAAGAAGGCAGTTTTCTTTTTCCTTCTTATATCACCAAAACCCTACGTTTTGTCACCACGATGTTAAAACTTTATTTCAACCAAACTGTCTTTCCCTATAAAGTAAATCTCTTATCAACTGCAAAAAAAATTAAAAATACTCATATGCTTATGTAGGTATTACATATTTGTTGCACTTAACAGTGATCCTTTACAAAATCTATAGTAATTTATAAGTCATTGGTTTTATATTGAAGACAGCCCTCTCTTCCATTCCTATATTTACCTAGGACTCACAGAGCTATTCATTGAAAATCTGCTAAGCACTCTATTGGTAGCTGGGATTACCAAACTCCTCCGAAATGCAGAGGCATTAATTTACTTGGTTTTCATACTGAAAGAAACCAACATAGAATCTATGATCTCCCCAGTGTATTTAGCAAAAATAATGAATGGTAAGAGGACCTCTAGCGTCATCCAACTATGAACTCATATGGGTTTGGTAATCCCTGCACCACAAGTATTTATCATGATATTCCACAAAAGGGGCCTACCAGAGAAAGGCCTTCTTGTTTCTGGGTATATATGAGCATCTCAGACTCTGTTTGTTATATTCTTGTAGAGAACCATCCAGAGCAAATTGTGCCTCAAAGACACTTGGTGATTTGGAATGCTCCCCAAGCCATTCATTTCCAAGGGTCAAATCACCCCTTCCAATTCATGTTTAAAGCTCTATAAATTTTTTTTTTGAAATGAAAAAATCTGCTTTATTTCTGAGTTGCTTAGAGAATAATGCTCTATAAATTCTTGGGCAATTCAATTGGAAGCGTATTTTCCTCCTCTTAATCCATTCAATAATACTTTCAATTACTTTGAAAATATTTATGGAGCACTACTGTATTCCAGGTACTCTACTAGGTACAGTATCTTAAAAATGATACCCACCTGTGCTGATTGTTCTCTGTTTACACATCAAAATCCATCTCTGCCTTTCTCTACCCTGCCTTCAGTCCCAGAAGCTATGTCTGCCTTCTGGTTCCCTGTTGGGTTTGCCCAGTGGGAGCTACTACCAGGAATAAGGGGGAAAGTTGGGGTATTTATTCTTCCTGATTTATGTGTCACAGGCTGTAAATTGTCTCAGGCTGAATCCTTCTACCCACAGCCACAGCTCCTGCTGCTTCAGCTCTCACCCTGTAGCAGCTGATTTTCTTGCCCCTTTAGGCTTTGGGTAATAATTGCTGCCCTCTGTTGTTAATCTCTGGGTGTTTTACTATCTCTTCCTCCCATAATCCTGTCCACACATTTGTAAATAGTTCCCTCTTTAAACTCTCTTTAAATACCCCTTTTGTCCAATTCTTTTCCTGCTGAGGTCCTGACTTACATACTGCCCTCAGGAATAGTCTCATAAAGAGCCAGATATAGATATAAATTATCTTTTCTATCTAGCATTGTAATCAAAGTAAAGGTGCAATGGATACATAGATGGATATTCCTAGTTGATTACTCAAAATGTCTTTTTCTTATCTGCCTTACTTTCAGAACTCTAATTCAGTTAAAAATACTCAACCTTCTAAGTTTCCTCGCTGCTAGTTTGATCAATGAGGATATAGACAGGATATAGATAGAGGTTGAGCTGCCAGAAAAGAGGTGGTATTTCTGATAAAAACTTACAGGCTTACTTAGTACACAGACTTTCCTTTTGTTTTTTTGTTTCTTCCTGCCTGGAATCCAGATGCACTGTCTGGAAGCACAGTAGTCATCCTGAAACCATGCAATGTAAACCCTTCACAAGATCTAATGGAACAGGAAGCTAGAAGGAGCTTTGATCCTTAGTAATTTCTAGAACTGATATTCTGGCTTTCAACTGCCTACATCTCAAAGTCTTATTATGAAGGGGAAACAAACCCTATTTACTTAACTCATTGTAGTCCATTCCTGATAGATGTAGGTGATCCAACCCCAGCTGATTAAATGAGTCAAAATTACTCTGCATAAAGATATGACATAGCACTGTGTATAAGGAAAGGAAGTTCTAAATGTCTAGACCTAAACGTAGTATGTTGGGTGCAGGGCAGGAAGAGGGTAGGGGAAGAAATCAAGTTGAAAGATAGATAGCCACATAATAAAGCATCTTATCTACTGTGTCAAAGGAGTTCAGGTTTTATTCTGCCAATAAGAAAGAGTATGCCAATTTCAGTGCTTTCAGCCCTAAGTAACAGAATATCCAATAAAGATGACTTTAGCAATACAGGTGTTTATTTGTACACATTTAATGAGAGGTCCATATGTAGAGAGTTATAAGGTAAATTCAGAGGCTCAAAAACTTCATCTCCTAGATCTCCCAAGGTTGATATTTCTGTGATTCTCTTAGCTTTCCCATTACTGGGATCTTCATATCCCTAAACTTATCTTTAGCAAGAGGGAATGATGTTATTGAAGGGGTTCAGAGAATGTTATCCCAAAATATGCCATTCTGATATAAAGATTTTTTCAGCTGAAGGTAATTGAGAAAAAAACAGACATAGTCTGAGCTCTCTGGCCTCCTCCAATCTTCCTGAAAGTAGAACATAAATTGCTCTTAAGTAGTTGTGTCCCCACCCCCTTCCCACACCAGGAAGTTTATAACAACCTTATCACCAGAGACAACAAGATGGCATTTAGATGAACATGTACCAACAAACTTTACTAAATAATCCTTATCTTACATTTGTTTCCCCAATATAATTACCTTCCCACAGTTTGCTGCCCCTAAAAACCTAAACCCCTTTTTCTTTGTCTTGTTACTTCTCTACAGATTCATTGCTCTTTGTTCAGATGCTATATAAGCCTCAAGTTCTAACAACCCCTTTGTGTTACTCATAACCTGGCATGGAATAGGTGTTCAGTATTGCTCTTGAGGATGAATGACATGATCAAACAGTCATAAAATGGGACAGTAATGTATAGTTTGGGGCTCAAGTATTTTGTGGGCACAAAGGAGAAAAACAATAGTTTTAAGTAAACAATGAAGGCTTCATTAAGGTGGTAACAGCTGACCTCTTTGTGGTTTAACTTCGCTCACCTCTTGCCTTCATTATTTTTTCCTTTACTTATTTTATTCCACTTTTTCACTCATTTCAAGCAATCTCAAGATAATTTTTTTTCATTTAGATCTGAACTGCCAGTGAGCTACATATTGATGCTAACCTAAAATCACTTTAAATATTTTTGGTTAATATAGATTCACTAAATCACCTATAATTTATTATGCTTCCATTATGTACCACAGTTTCAAAAGTAGTTTTTGTATCCAATATTTTATTTAACATTCCTAATAAACTACAGGGCAGGTATATTATCAAGATTAGGTTCAGCTATGAATACAGAGTTCAGTAAGATACAGATCTATTTTTTCTATTGCATACAAGTCTGAAAGCTGATACATTAACTCTGCCTCATGAAGTTCCCAAGGAATTAGGCTCCTATCAGGCTCATTATTCTACCATCCTTAAGATGTGGCTGTCCTGCAGCACCTGGGTGGCTCATTCAGGTAAGTGCCTGGCTTCAGCTCAGGTCATGATTCCACAGTCCTGGGATTGAGCCCCAAGTCAGGCTCCCAGCTTGATGGGGAAACTGCTTTTCCATCTCCCTCTGCTGTCCCCCTTGCTTGTGCTTACACACTCTCTCTCTTTGTCAAATCAATTGATCTTTAAAAAAAAAAAAAAAAAAATGTGGCTGTCCTCCTTGCCCAAGAGAGTAGCTGGAGCTCCAGCCATCATATCTTCATTCCAGGAAGCATAATAGGGAAAGATTTGAAGAATAACATATCAATGGGCTCACATCAGTCATCTTTTAAGGAAAGTTATTTAAAGCTGCCACATTACATTCCTAATTACTCCTAAATAAGTCCAAATCTTCCTTGAATTACAGTGGGGTTATATACCAACAAACCTATTAAATTAAAAATGCATTAAATACATCTAACCTACCCAACATCATAGTTCAGCCTAGTTTACCTTACATATGCTCAGAACACTTATATTAGCCTACAGTTAGTCAAAATTATCTAACACAAGGCCTATTTTATAATAAAGTGTTGAATAACTCATGTAATTTGTTAAAAACTATACTGAATGTGAAAAATAGAATGATTATAAATATAGAATGAGTATCAGTTATTTACCCTCACAATTTTGTAGCTGACTGGGAGCTGTGGCTTGCTACCACTGCAGAGCATCAAGAGAGTATTGTACCTCATATCACCAGCCCAGGAAAATATCAAAATTCAAAATTCTAAGTATGGCTTCTATTGAATGCATATTGCTTTCATGCCATCACAAAGTCAAAAAACTATAAATTGAGTCATTATAAATTGGGGACCATCTGTACATTCAGAACTTAATTAAATGGCCACACCTATTTACAGGGGAGGATAGAAAATGCCATTTAGTTTGGGACAATATTTTCCAGGCTAAAAACTGTGAGTTTTATTCCCATAGAAGAAAGCAGTAGGTATTGATGAATAATAGCATGCTGTGCTACATTTACAATTCTCTTTTTACATAGGAGGAAATGAACACTGAGAAGGTGACTTGTCCCTGATGATACATCTGGTTCATGTCAGAACGAGGAAATGAATTCCTTTCTTCTTGATACTGATTTCACTATAGAACAACAGCCTCCATCTGTTGAAATGTGAAGTGCATTATTGTGTTTTTCCTTAGAACTGGCATGGTATCACAATTATAAACACAAATTATTTTTTGAATAAGTCAGTAGAGTGAATGAGTCTAACATCAACCATTGTTGTAGACCTTGACTTCCTGTCTGTACCTTTTGATATTAAAATTTTGATATTAATTTCTAAGTTACCTCTATATTCTTTATTTTTCAGACTTACCTCTATTTTAATAGATAGCAGTGCAATTTTTTGTTGTTGCCTTTACCATCCATAATGCATACCTCATACCTGGTGGTTCTGTATAAAATTACACAATTGTCCTGAAGCATCTCTTAACATTTTTCTCCTGCATTGTACTCTATAGACAAAACCATCTACCATGTCAGTTTTAAATGACTCACATTTACCCTCTCTCCTCATACCCACTTCCACTGAACTTTTTGAAAGACTTTCTTTTGTATTACTCGAATGATCCTCTTCAGTGGCTACCAAAATCCAAGTATCTGATGCTACTGAATCCGTATTTTTTGTTCCCTCAGATGTATGAAGACCTGGTTTCCCAATAATTTTAAGATCCACTTTAAATAACTTTATTTTCAATATTTCTACTATAATCTCATTTATCTGCTACATCAAAGTTATGATACTTTTTACTATTCTCAGAGTATCTAATGCCTGAACTCTTTTCCAAAGCCATCAGATACTCTTGCCACTCTCCTTGTCACAGTCATCTTTGCTGCAACTCCTTACATCTGGAATGATCTCCTACAACTCCCACACACTCCATCAATCTTCCAATCCCATAATAATAAAAAATATTTTGCCTGCCAAATGACTCCAATTTCTCTCCCTTTGTAATTTAAATGTTCTCTTATTTAACTTTCAAAGAATAATGTGCAATTGTTGCAATTGTGCAAAACTTCCATTTTATTGTTTACTGAATTAATTTGTCAACTAGTGAAGTACTCAGATCTGAATACAGACATTTTCTCAACAAATTGTTTTGGGGATTTTGTGTGTGGGTGGGGGTAGTAGGTCCATCATGGACCTCTTCTTCAGTGACTCCTGGTAACATAGTAATGTAAACTGATACTAACATATCCTTTCTATTATTAAAGAGAGAGGAATGAATACATCACAAATCTGGCATTGAATACACTTGACATGGAGAATAATGGAGCACCTCCAAGCAAATAAGGGATTGTAATATACAAGAGGTGTTCTGCTGAAAACATAAAATATGAGATCACAGATCAAGTGGTTTATGAACAGCAGCAGGTCTCAGGGGGATGTTTCCCCTATAGACATCTATTAGTGGTTTAATGACAGCACTTTGGACATTTTAAGCTTTATAAATGAGTTCATATGATTTGTCTCCCTGGAAAAATACTTTCAGAGACTAAAGATTTGGTGAAGACGTCTACCTAGTAGGAAAAGAAGAAAATGATACAATCATTTATTATTTTTTTATTAAACTTATTGGAGTAAAATTTATTTTGTTTTGGCAAGGTCACTGAAAATACTTCAATAGAAAATAATTGGGAAGAAGTTGTTGGGTTCTTTCCTTTAAGCATTTTTATCTAAGACATTCCCTTAATGTTGTGGGAAAATATCAGATTTCAGATTAGGGGATCTTTTCAAAGACTTATGAAGCCTTCAAAACTTGACTCTCAGAGTCACATATATAATTAAGGTGACCTGGAAACTAGCTCAGTCCTTAGTCTTAGCATGGGTTTGTTGTTGATTTTGAATACTTTTCTTATTATAGCCAATGATTCAATTATTTTCTAATTTTATACAATTCTTTAAATTACTGGGTACTCCTATGAGAAATGTAAGGATATTCTATCACAATTTCTGTTTAAGAATTTAAGTGTTTTATGATATCATTGTTTTGTCTATCAAATGATTTACACAAAAACAATCATTTTCTTTTTAAATCCATTTTTCTCCAATTTATTTAATTTAGTTAACAGAATTAAAAATTGAAAATAATTGCTAATGTGACATCCTTAATCACATTTTCATTTTCAGTAAATAATATATAACTATCTGGGTTTATAAGCTATTATTTTCACAACTAGTTAGGCCTCTTATTTTATTTTAATATGGTTTTAATTTGAAGACATTCAATATATCCTTATTTTTTCATAAACACAAAGGAAAATACAAACGTTTTAAAGGAAAGTTTTCTTTTTATTTCCCTAAGTCACAATATAATTCATAGTATTTGAAAATTTACACTAGAACTATTTTTAGCTAAATGTTTAAATAGTTTCAGAAGAAGTTTTTAGTGCTGTTTACCAAATATTTCTATTCCTCTACCCTTTGGCTTGTAGTAAGATTGAACTCTCTTTTCCATGTGTTTTAGGGCCATGTGACTAATTCTGGCCAATGAGTTGTGAGTACAAGTAACCTGTGTCACTTCCTTGAGGAATATTTAACTGCTGGTGATATACTCTCCTGAGGTCTTCTATTTCAGCAAGGTGATCCATAAAAATGTTTGAGATCCTGGCCTCTCTGTCAGTGCAGGCTCATGAGTGGCTGTGGTGTGTTGAGCCCCCTGCTGACTTAAAATGGACACATATTATGAGCCAGAAATAAGCTTTTATCTCAGAATTCTTTTTTTTTTTTTTTAATTTTGAAATTTGTAATGCCAGGTTATTTTTTAAAATTTTTAAATTTTTTAATAAACATATAAGGTATTATTAGCCCCGGGGGTACAGGTGTGTGAATTCTTGA
This sequence comes from Mustela lutreola, assembly GCF_030435805.1. Classification (NCBI taxonomy): domain Eukaryota; kingdom Metazoa; phylum Chordata; class Mammalia; order Carnivora; family Mustelidae; genus Mustela; species Mustela lutreola. The sequence continues at coordinate 30,522,046 of NC_081292.1, read as the reverse complement.
TATAGATTTTTCCTTTTACCATAGTATACTCTATTCCTATCAAAACAATGTTTAGGGTCTTTCAATTTAGGGTCTCTATTTTTTCAGACTCTACACACATTTACTTAATCATTTCACATTTCTTGATCTACTTTAAGAAAAGCGAATAAAAGATATAAGAAAAAAGTAGAGAGAGATGCGAGGGATCAATAAACTACAAACTCAAGAAAAACATTTTTAAATGTAACAACAGAAGAAAGCACATAAATAGGTAAATTTCAAATTTTCTTTTCTTAGCTACTTCACCATTTTTTAATTTTAAAAGAGGAATTAATATATATTAAAGAAATATTAATAAAATTATATATAGAAATAAAATTTTATACAGAAATGTGGGGAAAAAACAGAGCAATCATGCTCCAGACTTGATTACATAATCATACTACTATTCTGATGTTTCCTGCCATTCTTTTCTGATGCATATTCAGTGTGTGCATGCATTTACAAATTTAATAATGCATTTTGTGAATTACAGAATTAAAGCAATAAAACTTAAACCTAAAAGAAAATGTATTCTGATATTCAACTGAATATAAGGAAATGAAGGCTTTTCTTAGCATAAATATAAAATGAAAGCAACTGACAGAATAATTACATGAAACTTTAAACTTATGAATATCAAAAATAACCTAAAGAAGATATACAAAATGTATTTGTGTAGCCTAGAGTTGAAATTTATGTTCGTAAAAAGAAAAAAAGACAACAAGCAAGAAAAAATGAGTATTTTAAATTTTGAAAATCATTTGAAGTTTTATATTTTGTTATACTCAGATCATATACCCAGTAAAAGTATGTCATTAAGACTTAATAATCTAGTTAAAAGAAAATTAATTCACATGAAAAATTTCACAAAAAGTATGAGATTAATTGCATTACTAAGGGCTAATTTTTTTCTCTTAAAGATTTTATTTATTTGTTTGACAGATAGAGATCACGAGTAGGCAGAGAGGCAGGCAGAGAGGAGGAAGCAGGCTCCATGCTGAGCAGAGAGCCTGATGCAGGGCTCGATCCCAGGACCCTGGTATCATGACCCGAGCCAAGGCAGAGGCTTTAACCCACTGAGCCACCCAGGCACCCCAAGGGCTAAATTTTTTAATACAGACTGAAAATAAGAGTTCAAAGAAAGGAAAGATTTGTAAGAGAAAAATCAGAGGACACTTCTTAGAAAATCAGGAACTGAGCTTACCTTTGATTTTCCATTATAAAATAAGAAGAATCCCTTATCTTTGCATGGATCATATATAAGTTGTCTTGAAGTTTGTTGCAGTGGAACACAGTATTAGAGCAAGAGCAGTAAGTACACAGAGAAGAACAGGTACAAACGGCTCACCTAACTTGGGGTTAGCCCTGGAGGGGTGGTCTCAAGGTCAAATCACAATATCTAAATGGGTTGACTCATGCTATTACTCAGACACAGGATATCTGATCATATTAATGGCAAATGCCTTAGTCAGTCTGGTCTGTGATAACAGAATACCATAGACTGGGTAGCTTAACAATGAACATTCATTTTCTGCAGTTTGGGAAAATAGAAGTGCTAGACCAGAATGCCAGCACAGTTAGGTTCTTGGTAAAGCCCCTTTTCCTGGTTTGTACATGGCCATCTTCTTTTGTTGTATCCTCACATTGTAGAGAAAAAGAGAGCTAGCTTTCTTCTTCATCCTCTCCTTCTAACTCTTCTTCGTCTTCTTCTCCTCCTCCTTTTTTTCCTTTAACTCCTCCTCTTCCTCCTCCTTTTCCCCCTTCTCTTCCCCTCTCCCCCTCCTCTTCATCCTCCTTTTTCTTCCACTAATCCCATCATGGGATCTCTACTCTCATGACCTAATTATGACACCCAAAGATGCCACCTCCAAATACCATCACCTTAGGACTACAACATATGAGTTTAGGGGAATATAAACATTCAGTCCACAACAGTAAGTGTCATCAAAAGGCAAAACCATGTCAGGGGTTGTCCTGATTTGGGGGATAGACCTCCAGTATAAAACTGAGTCCCAGTATCCAAGATCCAAAGACAGGGTCTAACCTCCTGGTGGAGGGAGTAGAAAGAATTGAATAGAGTGCCAGGAAATGCCCTAAATCAAGTAGATTATTGTTTGGAGCAGGGTCAAATTTATAACAGTGGCCTTGAATATAAAGTAAGAAAGAAGGCTGAAGCCAAACAATAAAGATTGGGCCATCATTGTAGGAAATTCTAAAGAGGAGATGCACATGCCCAAGGAATTTACACTGAGCCTATTAGATAGAGATTTAGTTGGCAAAACTAATGCCATAGTGTACCTGTTGTTAGGGTTTCTCAAACTCAGACTCTAGATTAAGGAGGGTATAGCTAAGCATGTAACGTTGAAGATCTTTGTTACTTTCAGCTGAATAGAATTTGGAAAGCAAGAAGTCAACTTTCCCAATTTTGTAAATATGTCCATTATGCATCATCTTATTTGATCCTTCCAAAGCTTATACACCTTTGAAGTGGGAAAAGCAGGTATATAATTTTCCTCATTTTGGAGAGAAACATGACATGCCCAGGTCCTGAGATCAGTAAAAGAATTCTCAGTCTCTTGTTCAGTGTTTTTTCCTTTGGACTATAGGGAATTATGGTGGTTTTATAATGGGAAAATGACACAGAGAAAAGAAAAGTTGTGATCACAAGAAAATAATGATTTTGACTTATCCAGATGACTAAAGTTCAAGTTATCTTTAGAGAGAAAACTAAGACCATGTGGGCTTCTATGTTTTGGATATTAGTTTATTCAGGCTGCCATAGTGAAATACCATAGACCAGGTGACTTAACAAAACTTTATTTTCTCCTGGTTCTGTACCACAAGTCTAAGATCAAGGTGTCAGCAAGGTTGATTTCTTCAGAGACCTCTCTCCTTGGTTTCTAGATGGTTGTCCTCTCCCTCTGTTTGTTGTTATTGTTGTTGTTGTTGCTGTTGTGTTCAATGATTCATTAGATGTGTATAACACCCAGTGTTCATCCCATCATGTGCCCTTCCTAATACCCATCACTTGAACAACCTATCCCTCCACCACCCTCCCCTCTGCAACCCTCAGTTTACTTCTGGGAATTCAGAGTCTCTCGTGGTTTGTCTCCAACTCTGATTTCTTCCCATTCAGTTTCCTTCCCCTCCCCTGTGGTCCTCCATGCTATTCCTTATGTTCCACATATGTTCCATATGATAATTGTCTTCTTCTGCTTAACTTAGTTCTCTTAGCATAATCCCAGAAACAGTTCTATCTATGTTGGTGAAAATGATGGTTATTCACCCTTTCTGATGGCTGAGTAATATTCCATTGTGTATATGTACCACATCTTCTTTATCCATTCATCTGTTGAAGGGCATCTTTGTTCCTTACACAGTTTGGCTATTGTGGACATTGCTGCTATGAAAATTTGGGTGCATCTGCTCCTTCTTTTTACAACATCACCATCTTTGGGGTAAATACCTAGTAAGTGCAGTCACTAGGGCCTAGGGTAGCTCTGTTTTTAATGTCTTGAGGAACATCCATACTGCTTTCCAGAGTGGCCGTATCAGCTTGCATTCCCACCAACAGTGCAAGAAGGTTCCCCCTTCTCCACAACATCGCTAACACTTGTTGTTTCCTCTCTTGTTAATTTTGACCATTCCAGCTGGTGTAAATTGATATCTCATTGTGGTTTTTATTTGTATTTCCTTGATGGCTAGTGATGTTGACCATTTTTTCATATATCTATTAGCCATTTGTATGTCTTCTTTGGAGAAGTGTCTGTTCATGTCTTCTGCCCATTTCTTACTGGATTTTTTATTGTCTTTTGGGTGTTGAGTTTGATAAGTTCTTTACAGATTTTGGATATCAGCCCTTTATCCTAAATGTCATTTGCAAATATTTTCTCCCATTCTGTGGATTGCATCTTAGTTTCGTTGACTGTTTCATTTGCTGTACAAAAGTACAAAAATTTTTATATTGATGAAGTCCTAAAAGTTGATTTTTGCTTTTGTTTCCTTTGCCTTTAGAGATGATGTGTCTTGAAAGAATTTGCTATGTCCAACGTCAAAGAGGTTACTTCTTATGTTCTCCTTTAGGATTTTGATGGATTTCTGTCTCACATTGAGGTCTTTCATCTATTTTGAGTTTATCTTTGTATATGGTGTAATAAAAAAGGGATATTCAGCTAATGGCACATGAGATTAGACTCAAAGAGATCAACAATGCCATGAAATGCTTCAATCTCAGAATTATTGGGATACCCAGGGTGGGGGGTGGGGACTAAAAGGTATATTTGAGCAAATCATAGCTGAGAACTTCCTAAATCTGGAGAAGGAAACAAACATTTGAGTCCAAGAGGAAGAGGGAGCCTCTCCCAAAATCAATAAAAATAGAGCAACAACCCAACATGTAATAGTGAAGCTTGCAAATCTTAGAGCCAAGGAAGCTGTCCTTAGAGAAGCTAGGGGGAAGAGATTTATTATGTACAGAGGGAGGAACATCAGAATAGCATCAGACCTATCCACAGAGACCCCGCATGCTAGAAAGGGCTGGCAGGACATATTCAGGGTACTAAATGAAAAGGACATGCAGCCAAGAATACTCTACACAGCAAGAGTGTCATTCAGAAAAAATGGAGAGATAGAGTTTTCAGGACAGGCAGAAACTGAAAGAATATGTGACAACCAAGCCAGCCCTACAAGAAATATTAAAGGGAGTTCTGTAATTGAAGAGAAACCCCAAGATTCACATAGACCAGAAAGAAATGAAAACACACAGAAACAGAGACTTTACAGGCAATACAATGGCAACAAATTCTTATCTTTCAGTAGTTACTTTCCATATGAACAGGCTGAATACTCTTATCAAGAGACACAGGATGTCAGATTGAATAAAAAACCAGGATCCATCCATATGCTGTCTACAAGAGACTCATTTTGAACACAAAGACACCTCCAGATTGATGGTAAGGGGATGGAGAACAATTTATCACGCCAATGGACCTCAAAAGTAAGTTGGGGTAGTAATTTTCATATCAGACAAATTAGATTTTAAACCAAAGACTATAAGTAAGAGATGTAAAGGGACACTAAAATCTTACTGAAAAGGTCCATACAATGAGAAGAGCTAATAATTTAGCTCCCTCTGTTTTTAAATGGTCTTCCCTCTGCACCTGTGTCCAAATTTCCTTCAGAAGAACACAAATTATATTAGATTAGGGTCCACTCTAATGACCTCACTTTAACTTAATAACCTCTTTAAAAACCCTACCTATGTCCTAATACAGTCACATTGTGAGGTACTGGGGGTTAGAAAATCAACATGAAATTTGGGGGGACACAATTTAGCCTATAATAGGCAGTTTCAAAATCACTGTTTTGGAGATAGGTATGACATAAAAGAAACAATAAGCCATTGAAATCTTTTCAAATGCCTGGCATAATGAAAGTAATGTGTAAGAAAGATTCTTTTGGTAGTGGATTGTAAAATAGATCTAGGAAAAGATTAGAAAGAAGAGAACCTCTTGGGGTGCCTGGGTGGCTCAGTCTTAAGCCTCTGCCTTCAGCTCAGGTCATGATCCCCTGGTCCTGGGATTAAGCCCAGCATTGGGCTCCCTGCTCCGTGGGAACCCTGCTCCTCCTCCCTCTCCCACTCCCCCTGCTTGTGTTTCCTCTCTGGCTGTGTCTCTCTCTGTCAAATAAATACATAAAAATTAAACAAAAAAAAAAAAAAAAGAAAAACAAAGAGAACCTCTAGAAGGCTGTTGAAATAGTCTAGAATGGGACTTAAGAGAATACGGTAATTTTCCAAAGATATGTAATTAAAAAAACAAAAACAAACAAACAAACAAAAAACTTAAAAAAAAAAAACTTTTTAAAAAAACTTAAAAAAAAAAACTTTAAAAAAAAAAACTTTGAATAGAAGTATGTAATAAAACACATTTCTGTAAATGCTGTGACAAGCATTCTGATTAATGCTATAATATAAAGGAAACACACATAAAAGGGGTTAAAAAGTAGTAACAAAAATATATTCTAGAACCTGTGTTAATGTTATATAATATCATAATTACCATGTACTATGCTACTTCTATAGTAGTTTTTGCCCACTCACCATGCATTTATTTACCAAGCATGTATTAGGTAGTGACTATGTGCTCTGCAAAGAAAATAAAAGCCACAATCCTCCCCTGGAGGAACCTGCTATTATTTATGTTTCCTAAATGTGGGCGTGTTAAATTTTTTTTCAAACAATGTAAAATTTTCATTCTCTTTTCCAAAAAATCTCTTCCTCTAGGGTTTAAGCTCTGTGAGCAATCATAGATTTAGCCACGCACAAACCAATGAGAAGTCTTCAAGCTCCTTTTCCATTTAGAAGTATAGCATTTTTTTTTTAATAAGAAAAAAGTCCTAAACATGCCAGAGAACACGTTCTCATCCCTGCAGCCTTCCCTAAGTGCCTTCAATCACCCTAATTCCCATCAACTTCAAAGGGAGCTCAGTAAAGATATGGCAGAGAAACAAGAAGTTGGCAGGAATTGTACCAACACATCCTCAAACCACAGTGTGTTAAAAACATGAACCTTTCAAGAAGCTAAGTGCCAACAAATGATACTTAGCATTTTCAAAGAGCTTTCCAATGGCCTAATTAAATGTTATGAGGTCAATCAGTATTATTAGCCTCATCACATAGATAAGAAAATAGAAACACAGAAAGGTTAAGTGATGTGCCCAGGCATTCACAATAAAAGTGTTCACATTAGTGTTTGAACTCAGAAGTCTTGACAACCAAGGAATGCTTCAACTCATCTTTCCAGTTCCCTTGAAAAATACTGTAGCCCATATAATTTACCAACTGCCATTTATGAACATTCTTAATAGCTGAGGTCCTATTTAGATTCCAAAGGTGAGGCCACTAATTCCACATCAAAAATAAACAACATTTCTCATCAAATAGCTCCAAATGAAGATAAATGTGTTAGAGACAAATGGGATTCTAATAAATGTATAATTTTTAATAGAAAGCCATATATAATTATCAGTAATTTTTATATGCTTTTATTTCTTTTTTCTGTATATCTGTGAGGTGATGAATTTCACATTGTGATGAACTCAGTGAAAATCAGGTTCCCATAAACTCTCATCAATTTTCTAGTACCCTATCACTGAGAATGCTTTCGTGTCAAATTGGGACACATTTAAGTGATGCAACCAAAATTTTTCTTAAAATAAATTGCCAAGTAACTCCCACCACCATAGCATCCTCTTGATAGAGAGGTTTATGTAATAAGGTACATTAGGGGCTATTTCTTTACCTATTACAACTACTAACTTTATTGCAAGTTTACACAGAAACCACCATTACTGAGTAGTTTATACATACTAATCTTCAAATTTCTGGTATATGCTTCTCCAAAACAGGTTTTTAAAGTTAAAAATTTGTGGGTTTTTAAAGAAATCTAGCTAACAGCCCTGCTTAAGTCAAAATATGTTTATATTTACCCCTACTCCAGTATTGTGTAATAAATTTTTTTCATATTTCTGATAGTGTGATTAGAGGCAATGCATTGTTTTATGTATTTTTAATGAATATGGATAAAATCAGTCTCTCTCTCATGACTGAACTTATGTTTCAATAATAATAATAATAGCAAAATTAGGTTGTTAATTTGCCCATATTCTGTGTTTTTCCCCCTAGGAAATTTGATGTTGCATTGTGAGTGATACTAAAGTTAGAGTGAGCACACTACCCCTCTTCAGTGTGTCATAGGCCATCCTTCCCTGTTGGCTTGGAAGAGATGTGCAATATTAGTTAATAAAATGGATATCCTTCTACTGACGCATAAACCAGCTTTTCTTTTCTAAGGCAAGATATTTTTATCAATTTTTCTTCATGGCTCTTGGGCACTTTCTTTTTGACAGTCTATCTGAGTTATTATTAAAGTGAGCATGACTGCACTATAGAGTGGTGGTTAAATTCTGGAGTTCACTTTGCTTAGGTTTTAATCTTGACTTAGCCATGAGTCATGTGTGTAATCTTGGGCAAGCTGCTTACCCTCTGTAGGCTTAATTCATTGTATGCAAAATTGGAGTAATAGAACTATTGTATGCAAATAATTCATTGTATGTAAAATTGGAGTAATAGAACTATATGCTAGGGGCACATGGGTGGCTCGGTGGGTTAAAGCCTGTGCCTTCGGTTCAGGTCATTGTCCCAGGGTCCTGGGATCGAGCCCTGCATCTGACTCTCTGCTCAGCAGGGAGCCTGCTTCCCTTCCTCTGTATCTGCCTACCTCTCTACCTACTTGTGATCTCTGTCTGTCAAATGAATAAATAAAATATTAAGAAAAGAACTATATATGCTTAATAATCTTGATGTATGAGTTAAAGGAAATAAAACAGATAAAGCACTTAGTATAGTACCTGTAATAAAGCAAGTGCTTAATAAAAGTCAATTACTGTTGGAATGAAAGCAATGAAATTTATAGGTTTGTCCATTTACTCTTACTGATTTATTTGCACTCACCAAACATTTTTGAGTGTCTATGCTGAGTATGGACTTAGTATTCCACATAAAATCCTAGTTAGTATGTTGGAAGAGGAAAAAAAAAAAAAAGAGGGAGATTTTGTTCCTGTTTGAAGTATTCAAAGTCTAGTAGACTGCACAAAAACTTGCATACAAATGTTTGTAACACCTTCCTTTATGATTGCCAAACCTTGGAAGTAATTAAGTAGGTGAGTGGATAAATAAACTGTGGTACAATCCAGACAATGCACTATTATTCAGTGTTATAAAGAAGGAGGCTACAGGCAATGAAAATAATTTACTGAAAGAAGCCAGTCTGAGAAGGCTACATACTATATGATTCCAGCTATAAGACATTCTGGAAAAGACAAGCTGTAGAAACAATAAAAAGATTGGTGGTTACTAGGAGATGGGGTGGGGGGAGGGGATGAATGGGTGAAGCACAGAGGACTTTTAGGGTATGATACTATAATGATGGAAATTTTCTGTACGATACTCTATTGATGAAACAAGTCATTACACATTTTCCCAAAGCCATAGATTGTACACCCAAAAATTGAACTCTAATGTAAACTATGGAGTTAATGCTAAGAGAGTAGTAGCCTCAGGGGAAGGTCTTATGATGCAGAATGTTGTATTGGTGACAATCACCATTTTTTGAGGATCTGTCTTATATGAGAGAAAATTGAATTCATTTTCCCATACTTCTTTGCACAATGAGAAGGGCATATGGCTTTGGCTCCACCCATTATTTACCCACACAACAGTTCTGCTTAGAACTCTAACCCACTCTTTTTTAATAAAAGTAAAATTAACATACAACATTATATGAGTTTCAGGTATACAATACAACAATTCAAAAATTCTGTTTATGACTCATTGCTCATAGAATAAGTGTTAGGATAAGTGTATTCTTAATTCCCTTTATCTATTTCACCTTCTCCCCATTCACGTTTGATCTGGCAACCACCAGCTGTATTTAAAAGTTTGTCTCTTTTTATCTTTGTTTGTTCATTTGTTTTGTTTTTTAAATTCCACAGATGAGTGAAATCAAATGGTATTTTTCTTTCTCTGTCTGGATTATACTACTTAGCACTAAACTCTCTGGGTCCATGTTGTTACAAATGGCAAGATCCCATTTTTTTAATGGCCGAGTAATATTCCAGTGTGTGTGTGTGTGTGTGTGTGTGTGTGTGTGTGTACACAGCACATCTTCTTTATTCATTCATCAAATGATGGACACTTGAGTTCTTTCTATATCATGGCTATTGTAAATAATGCTGCAATAAACACAAGGGTGTATATATATTTTCAAATTAGTGTTTGCTATTTTCTTTGGGTAGATACCAAATAGTGAAACTACCAAATGATATGTTAATTCTTTTAATTTGTTGAGGAAATTCCATACTGTTTTTCACAGTGGCTGCACCAGTTAGCATTCACACCAACAGTGCTCAAGGGTTCCTTTTTCCCCACATGCTTGCCAATACTTGTTATAACCTATCTTTTATTCTAGCCATTCTGACAGATGTAGATTACTACCTCATTGTGGCTTTTATTTGCATTTCCCTGATGATGAGTGATATTGAACATATTTTACGTGTTTGTTGGTCATTTGTATGTCTTCTTTGGAAAAATGTCTATTCGGGTCCTGTGCAAAATTTTAAATCAGATTATTTTTGGTGTTGAGTCACATAAGGTTTTTATATATTTTGGATGTTAATATTTTTTTGACTATATCATTTGCAAATATCTTCTCCCATTCAGTAGGTTTCCTTGTCTTTTTGTTAATGGTTTCCTTTGCATACAAAAGCTTTTTATTATGGTGTCATGCCAATAGCTTAATTTTGCTTGTGTTTCCCTTGCCTGAAGAGTCATGCCTAGAATAAGTGTTTCTATAGCTAATGTCAAATATATTATTGCCTATGTTTTATTCTAAGAGTTTTATGGTTTCAGTTCTAACATTTAGGTCTTCAATCCATTTTGAGTTTATTTTTGTGTATGATGTGAGAAAGTGGGCCAGTTTTCCCAACAACATTTGTTGAAAAGACTTTCTTTTCCCCTTATATATTCTTGTCTCCTTTTTCATAGACTAATTGACCATTAACATGAGCTTATTTCTGGGATCTCTAGTCTATGCTATTGATCTATGTGTCCTACTTTTTTACTAATATCACACTGTTTTGATCTCTACAGCTTTGTAGTATATCTTGAAATCTGAAGTGATGTATGTCTTTTCCAGGTAAAGCCATTTAATTTCCAGTTCTGTACTGTCTTCCTCTGTCTTCCTTGCTGAAACTGTCATGGGTATCTGTGTTATTATGAAGGGAGCAATGTTGTCCCACGACAGGAACTACAGCTGCCCTATGGAGTGACCAAGATCTGCAGAGAATTTTTTGATAAAGATCCAAAGATGACCTAAGCCAACAAGTAGAATTTTCATACAAGATGAAGTGATGCTATAATAATAATATTTCTGGAGATATTTAAATACTACGGGATCTTCTTCTTCTTCCTCTTATTATTTTATTATTATGGTATTTTTAATTTACACTTAGAGATGCTATGTTTTGGGGTTATTATGGACTATTTTGAGCTCCTCGATGGTGTAATCTAATCCTAAGTAGGTAGAGTTAACCCCAAACAGGTTTTGTGGTAATATAGAACTCTTTCAGTGATAACCTACACATTTCTTACTGATTTTGCAGTTATCTGGAATTTTTTTTTTAATTTTGTTCAGTTAGCCAACATATAGTACACAATTAGTTTTTGATGTAGTGCTCAACAATTCATTAGTTGCGTATAACACCCAGAGCTCATCACAATATGTGCCCTCCTTAATACCCATCACCTAGTTGGCCCACCGCCTCCTCCCTCCCTTCTGTAACCCTCAGTTTGTTTACCATATCTGGAATATTTTCTGATGATAAAGTTGAAATCCTTGATAAATGAAGTTGGCAAAAGGCAGAAAATAGAAATCTATTAGTAACAAATGTGGTCTCGACCTTAGAACCTGAGAATACATATATACCTGAGATAATAAATTTTATTTAATGTGTTCACTAGGATTGATTACTAGTAACTGCTAGAAGGTTGTAGAGATTTAAGGAGTCTGAGGTTAAATTCAGATTTACTCAGAAAGAGAGCCACGGTTGACTTGAATATCTGCAGTGGGCATGAAAGGGACTGTAAACATACATGTCACTTATCAGCCCTCTCTACCTTATGCTATAGTGTCTGCTTATATGTGTGATGTAAATTTGGCCTGACTTTGAAAGACTGAACATTTTCATTTGATCTTGAAGCAAACAGAATAGAAAGCCCTAAATGGAAATGTGTTATTTTAGACAGTCTGTTGCACAACACCACCACCCCCCATCTTGCCAAAAATAACTCCATAATAAGATTAAAATTTCTGGCTACTCCTACTTCAACTAAGACATTCGATGAGATTACTACTGGGTCATGTCTCCAACACATTTCGCTAACATATTACTTGTGAAATTGTATCATAATTAGTTCGATTGGAGACCCTTCTCAGCTTCCTTCCTCTATATGATTGTGAAGTGAAGTGTCTGGAAGTAAGGTCCATGGCTGATTCACCTTTGTATCACCAGAGCAGTTCAGACTTTGATGTCTGAAAACATCTTTAATGAAAGAGTGTTGAATGTAAGCACTGCAAAAGGAATCAACAGCACGGAAAATGGTTGTTAATTATATAACAGAGCTATAGGATCTCTCTCAATGCAGCAATTTTGCATATTGTATTAGCCGGCTACGGGGTTGACTTTGTGGAGCATGTGGTAAAGTTCTTCAGTGGCACATCTAAATCAACCTGGCAATTTCTTTTTTTTTTTTTTAAGATTTTATTTATTTATTTATTTGGCAGATAGAGATCACAAGTAGACAGAGAGGCAGGCAGAGAGAGAGAGAGAAGAGGAAGCAGACTCCCTGCTGCGCGGAGAGCTCGATGTGGGGCTCGATCCCAGGTCCTGGGACCATGACCTGAGCCGAAGGCAGAGACTTTACCGACTGAGCCACTCAGGCACCCCAACCTAGCAATTTCTAATAAAGCTAGGAGCAGTCCCAATAAAAGTGTCTGGAGATATAAGAAAAATTATATAATTAAATGGCATGTTATAGTCAATGGAACCCCATCAATAATGGCTGAGCATCAGCTTTGGTCTCAGATTTAACCCTGGACATTTTCATTCTTGTCACTCCTTTCATCCTGGCCTGCTGTTGACTACCCCCACATGTTCTCCTCAAAGGGCACCAGCCTGCTGGTTGAGACATTGTGTTCATCAATGGCAGATGAGGGGTACGTGTGATGGGGGACCCCTCAAGGGACTTGCTCTGGTCTGTGCACTTGCTGCTTCTTATGCTGCAGTGTTTCAGGGCAGGGCTGGCTTAGAGTAGCTTTTGAAGCAATGAAGGATGATTTCACTGAAGACTAGCTAGTCTCCTGCCCATTTTGCAGCCCTCAACTCAATAATTCACTGGAAAGGAATGCTGCGTACTAACAATTTTCTCACATAAAATACCCGTTGGATCTGAGGTCTTGTATACCAGTGTCTCCGGAAATGTGAAGAAAAATATATTGCTCTAGCCAAAGCAGACTGTTTATGTTTCACCAAGGCTTAGTCTCTAAGCAGATTTTCACTGTAGTCTCCAATATAGTCAGGAAAACAGAATTGCCAGAAAACACCCTTTCTTCTCTTAACCAGGCTTGAAGCCTGAGAAAAGCTTAGCACAAAACAATAACTCAGTTATATTTATAATCTTAAACACCCTCCAGAAGAGCATTTCAAAAATTATATGCTAGGAAAGATAAGATTCTGCCCCATAATTTCGGGAACAACTGTATGTCAGGCTGCCAGATAAATATTTACAGCACATTCAAATTTAGCTGAACTTATATGACTTCAATCAGTGAAACTGTTTCCAGACCCCAAGGTCACAAAAGCTGTTATCAGGTTTCCCTTAGCCTGCTGCCTCATTCGTGTCAGAAACCAAACGCCACACACTCTAGGCTTCCTCAAGTCCTGAAAAGCTGATAGGGTGATGATAATCTTCTCCCCCCCCCTTTCCTGTCCACGGAAAATACCTTTTCACCCCTTCTTTTTCCAGTTATCAAATCCTCCTTCTTTGAACAGGTGAAGGGGCTGACCATGCCTCTAAGACAATCACATCTTTCTGCCCTGGAATGTAATTTGCAAACTGTTTAGGCAGGAATTTCAAGGGTATGAACTGAGGTGACCATCAAGGGCGGATGTAAAGACATCCCGTAGTAGCAGGCTCTCAGCCAAATTTGCAGTGTCAAGTTATCTGCCTTAAAAAAAATGTTACAAGGGCCATGGAGGTGCCCAGAGTGGGAGCCTGCCAATTAAAAGGAGTGTGAATGAGACTTAGGGGCCTGACCAGGGTGACAGGGCTACAGTCATCCTTTGGCAGGAGCCGATTTAATGACAGGTGTCTGACAGCCTAGCCTGGGTTCTCAGAGCTTATGTAAGGTTCTTGGAACTGCACTCTGTTGTAAATTGCTGTGCTTAGATTAAAAGTGCCCTAATGCTCACTCCAGTTACTGAATTGTAGCACTTTTGTTTCCGTAAGTAACCAGCACTTGCAAAGTTTATTCAGCGGTTTGTAGAGGTTGTAGAGGTGTGGGATAGTGAAGCAGGAGGAAAAAAACTGCCAGATTTCCAAGTTTTTAACCTACATAAGAGGAGGGAAAACAGATAATAATTCAGAGAAACTCCCAGGATAAGAATCAAAGTCAACGCTATACTTTAGTGATAACAATACCGACATCATGAATTATACTTTATTAACCTAATGATTTTTCAAGTAGTATGGAATCTTTCTAAACAATTTCAACAGGAATAGACTTTTCTGAAAAGGATAGTGAAGTTGGCAGAACAGGTGAGAAAAGTATTAGAAATTAGTTCTGTCTTAAATAATGATCCATGTATATAATTATGAAATGGATGAAAATATTGAATTAGTCACCCTCAAGTGATGAATTCACAAGATGTGTTCTGATATGTGGGATGGCTAAGGTAGAAACAGTCACATGTTTGAGGAAAAGCTGTATGGAGATATGTTATTTTTCAGGACTCTGGGTATATGAATCTTTCATGGGCACATTGGCAAAAAATGGCATTAGGCTAGCAAGAGGAAAACTTAACAGACCACAAATCATTGACAAGGTAAAGGGATAAAATAAAACAAATTTCAAGATCAGCTTCAGAAGTATTCATTTCACTTTTTGGTTTTTTCCCCTATGAAATAACACATTTTTTAAAGATTTTATTTATTTATTTGACAGAGAGAGAGAGAATAAGAGAGGGAACACAAGCAGGGGGAGTGGGAGAGGGACAAGCAAGCCTCCCACTGAGCAAGGAGCCTGAGGCGGGCAGGATCTCAGGACCCTGGAATCATGACCTGAGCCAAGGGCAGTTGCTTCACAACTGAGCCACCCAGGTGTCTCTGAAATAACACATTTAGCTCAAGTTAAGAACTATTGCCTTAGTGCTTACTCTGCACCAATTTCAGTTGTTCTGGAATGCGATTATGTATTCACTCATTTAGTGCTCAAAACCAGTCCTGTGAGGTGGGTACTATTATGACCCCCCTTTTGCAGATGAGGAAATGAATGCAACAAGAGTTAGGTGATTGGCCCAAGGTTATATATCTATTTTAAGTGCCCGCAGCAGCAAGATGCAAATCAAGTAGCATGGCCCCAAAGATTGCACTAAAGAGATCTCTGGCTGTAAAATCACAAGATGAACATTGTGATTGAGGGAACACACATGCAAAATTTGGATTTCCTTTGGTTGAGATAAGTCAGAGGGGCAGAAGAGGAAAGTCAAGGAATATGGGTACAACTTTGAGCACCTTCTTTTCCGTATTACTCGTAGAAGCAGAATTCATAAGCCAACTCTGGGCTATATTTATGTCAAAAATATTTTCCAACACAGGAAAAGAAATATATGAGCTAACATTATTTGCTATTGCAATGTCTTAATTTAGATTTTAATATGTATTTACTATTCCAAAACAACTGCTGTAATAGCATCTTAATGTGGTGACATAACAATTTTTTTTGTTGTTGTCAGTTCGCAGAAAGTTAACTGATAAAACAAGTCTGTCCTTATCTTAGGGGAGTTCACAGACAGGAGTGATTGGAAGGTCTTACTTCTGGGTGGTCTTAGGAATCCAGAGTGGTGTTAACAAAATGATAGCAGCTTTTTTAATAACACAGAAAGATAATTGTTGTTCCTGGATCATTAGCTGTATTTTTAACTCACAGGGCGAGTATCTTGAAGCTCATCCTAGCATCTAGGTAACTGACGAGTTTCACTAATGCACGTGCATCTTCAGTATCCTTCCAGCTTAGAGATACCTAGACTTTCCCAAAGCAAAATATCTATTGTTCCTTGCATGCTTTCTCTCCTTTTTTTTTTTTTTTTTTTTAAGATCCACACTGGTTTCTGGCAATGTGAAGACACAGCTGCAAGTCTATTAATTCTCGGTGATACCTAGTGCTGTGATTAGAACCTGTGGTCCTTGTTACACAAGCTAAAAATGCTAGTGTTCAATTCAAGAATTAAGCACAAGCTCAGTGGGAGGAAGATAGCTTGCAGGAAATGAAAACTAGAAAATACAGATGTTCTTACCTTTGTTCTCATACCTTAGACATTGCATTCCTTTTGATCTGCCAAAATTTCACCCAATTCCCTATATCTCCACTTGCGGGGGAAAAAGAGAAAAGAATATTAATCATTATTCTCCTTTTCCTGACAATTGTAGAAAGTCTTTAATTGCAGGATGGTCTCAATATATATATGCCTGACTTTCCTCCAAATGCCTGGAAGACCACCCTCAACTTCTCCCTTTTTGTGCCTCAGATAGACTGATACCAGCAAGCTGCCCCGAACTGTAAAAGGAGATTGAAAACAAAGCATAAATCATTAAAGAAGGAGAATCTACTGTTTTCTTATCCCTCTGGATCCTAGGCTATTCCAAATGTCAGGGCACATCAGAAATGTAAAGTTCAAGGATGATGTATTAGTTCTGAATCTGCACTTAGGAAAACTGGCAGCTTCAAAGCACGGGTTGCTGCACACAATCTGCTTTGGCAGAAGCTTTCTCTCTCTCCATTTGGGAGGGAGAAGATGGGGACAGCTATGGGAATTTGGCTTTCTCCCTTTTTGTAGAGGAAAAGAGAAGTAAATAACCAATGATGACTAGCTTTGGCTTTGAGTGTCCGGCAATTATTAAATGCACTCAGGCTTTCAGTAAATTAAGAGAGTCGATGACCCACAGGGCTATGCAAACCATTTATGGTGCTGAAATACTTGAGAGTGAAGCTTGATTTTTGTCCTAAGGTTTATGCATTATGATTGAGAGTATGTGTAAGAATAGAGATAGGGATTTGGAGCATGTACTTACTGGAGACCATGTTTCTAACTTATGGAAATTCCAGTCCTTATAAAAATGCTGATTATATATTCCACTCAATAAGGAGCAAGATAAACAGGTTCTCATCTGAAGGTAGCAAGCAGAACTTAACCTACTGAATGTTTGGTTCACTCTGGGTGTTTCCTAGCTCAGGAATCCCCTATCCCCAGCAGCCATGGAGTTGATTAAGGGCACTTTGTCCCTAAAAGACCCTCTTAAAATGCATATGACACTATCATTAGGAGGTTTCTGCACCTGAAAGAAACTGCACTTAGTTAGCTATATTGACTTGAAAATGGTTCTGTTTCGGTTCAATCTGACAGGCTACACATTTTTAGCTAGAGCAAAATGAAAACTCCTGAGCAAAACTATGACACCCTGTATATCGCAAAATAATAGGTTTTTCAACATGAAGTCCTGAGGATCCAGAGCAGATGATTGTCTCCAGTTATTCTTTTGCTCCATTTCCAGTATTTGGTTTATTGATTGTTCTTATTTATCTTCTTTCAATGAAAACAGGAAACCTGTAAGTTGGAATCCTAAAAATCTAAGTAATTTATTTACTCAGAGAGGAGAGAGGTTGCTATTTCTGTACCCAATAGACTTTGGAACGGACTCTTCTGCAAGAGAGGACCCCCTCTTAGTGGTGCATATGGAAGGCACATAGTTCTATTTTGCTCTCTCAGAGCCCTGTCAAGATATTTCCCCAAAACTCTGGGGACAGGTGGGAAAATCTTTCTAACGTCCAGGAGCAGTTGAGTGATTTGGGAACAAGGCCCAAGTGTATGAGGGCACATACACTACATCTGCAGCCTGTGCAGACATACAAACCAGCAGGTAGCACAGGATAGCAGGGGATGAGAGCCAGAATAGAGACAGACCTTGTTATTCCAACTGCTGGAGTTCGTAGATCTTCCCACTTGAGCTCTGCCTCTCATAGGATTGCGTATCTGCTTTCCAGTTTCTGCATCTCACTCAGTTGGAATCCTTGAAAGAGAACATCTTTTAGTACAACCAGGGCAGATGTCCATGTCTAGGCCACTCTGCTATGACCAGGAAGTGAGGCCAGCTTCCAGAAGGCTGGGAAGACGAAGACAGGTAACGCTTTATAGGAGCCAGAGAAATATCTCAATAAGAGTCTGCTCCAGCCAGCACTGCTCAACTTTACCCACGGACCTTGTTACAATGAAGGAGGTCTGGGGTGGGAGCAGTGGTTTTGCATCTAGCAAGCATCCAGGTGATGTCAACAGCTGCCAGTCCAAAGACCACACAGTTATTAAGTAGCAAGGCACTACACTCTATGTGCTACAAGTTGGTGTCTTAAAGACAATAAGAACTTTTCTAGAACATTTAACATGTGGTAGGCACAACTTGAAGTGTTTTCCAGGTTTATTTCATTTAATCCTTGTAATAGTTGTAGAGGTGGAAACATACTCATCCCCCCACCATCAATGAGGAAACTGAGACATAGAAATGTTGTTACTTGTCCAAGGTTTGAGACTTTTATGCAAATTCCATATGGATATCTCTTGCTACCCTGACCAAATGACTGGAACAGCCTCTGTTGTTTCTCTCTGAACTCCAGGGACCTGGTCAGTATCTGGATATGGACCATTACATAAGAGTTATGTCTGGCCAAATAGCATCAAAACTTTTCCAGATGGAATCAGCTTAGTTATGTACTTAAGAACTCTCAGAATCACACTAGTTATGTGTGTCAAGCTTAACAATACATTAGAAAATCCAAACGGTAAAATAACAAGTTCACTTCTCTGAATATTCTACACTGCTCTACTTAAGTATTATTCTTTCATTTTCAACCAGAACATTATATCTCACCATAAAATGAATATACAATGATTTGTTTTCAGCAGTTGGTCTCAGTGCAGATTATTTTTATCTTGTCAGCCCCTTACAGATGTTACAGTGAGCAAAGGAACAGAAAATACTCCTGAAATATTCCTCCTGTGTTATAAGCGACATGACATAGCTATTACAAGCAGTTAGGACATAACTCTATTATACGAATTTCTATGTTGCTCTCAAAACTGCCAGTCTGCAGAGGCTACAAATGCCCCATGGAGAAAGCTCCAGATAAAACTTTCACTTACTCAATTCCATCAGGTACATGAATAATTTTGTATAATCACCATCTACTGCTGGCTTGGGTTTTTCATTATTAAGAGCTCTTATTATTTATTCTTTCTAAGAGACTGATGGGCTAAATTGTTGAAAATATTTGAATTAGAATATAAATTGTAAGTACAAATTTTGTACTATTGTAATATAGTAATTTTTTAGTACCTTGTTTTCTGGATGGTTCTATATGATTCAACTGAGTTTTTTTCTCTTTCTACGCCTTAATGAGTGGCCAACAGAAAATGATTACACCTACATAAGTTTCTCCACATCCTCACCAGCATTTGGTCTTACCACCTTTTAAGAATTTTAGCCATTCTCGTAGGTATGCTTTGAAACACATTGTAGTTTCAATTTGTATTTCCCTAATGTCTAATGATGTTGAATGTATTTTCATGCATTATTATGCCTATATAGATAAACTTTTCAAAAGGTCCCTTCAAGAGGTATTTTAATCCCAGCCATGCCTTTCAAGTTGAAAATTAAACTTACATTGTCTTAAAAACATGATCAATGGATTTTATCCTGTTATATTATTGGTAAAATAGTATCTGAGGTGCTTGTCAATCATTGTGTAAAACATGTCTGTGGGAAATTCTGATTTCTAAACAACCATCTTGCAAATGAATCCTTGGGTGGAGGGGGGGAAACAACTAATCATTCCTCAAAGAACTTCAGGCAGTTCAATTTGTTCACATATTGGGAATTGCCTATATGGGTTTGTTTTTCTTTTTTCTTTTCTTTCTTTCTTTCTTTTTCTTTTTTTTTTTTTTTTTTTTGGCATATGTGTTCTTGTTGTTTGTTTGTTTTTGCTCAGTTACTAGGAGTTTTATTTCTTTGTTTATTCAGTCATTCAATGAGTACATAGTGAGTACGTGCTAAAGTGCTGAACACAATGCTAGGACCCGAGGATAAAAAGTCAAATAAGGCAGGGGCACCAGGATGGCTCAATATGTCAAGCGGCCGATTCTTGATTTCAACCCAGATCATGATGTCAGGGTCCTGGGATCAGGCCTCCATCAAGCCCCGTGTCAAGCCCCATGCTCAGTGGGAAGAATGCATGAGGATTCTCTCTCCCTCTCCCTCTGCCCCTTCTCCCTCTTACTCTCTCTTTCTCTCTCTCTCTCAAATAAATAAATACATCTTTAAAAAGAAAAAAAGAAAGGTCAAGTAAGGCAAATAAAAATTTTCCCCTCAAAGAGTTTACAGTCAACAGGGTTTTAAAATAAACGAAGGTATGCCTGAAACTAATGTAACACTGTATTTAAACTAACTGGAATTAAAATATAAAAGTAAACAAAGGTAATCATTTCATATTCTGTTTCTGAAGTGGCACTTGCCTGCTTAGTTTCAAGTTTAATTTTAGGTCATTATAGTCATGTTAAGTTTGTGACAGGCTGGACAAAATCAAATGGAGTGTTCATAGATTTCATGGCACCTTCCAGTTTCCTTCTTTCCTCTTCCCTTTTGCAGTGGACCCTGGAGAAGAAAAGGGAAGGCTGCAGACTCCTCTCCTGCCTACAGCTCTGCCTTCTTGCCTACTTCTGGCCAGCTGCCAAAATACAATAAGCAGGAGAGGGCTCTTTTTCATCTCTCTCTTCAAAATTCACTATATGGGACTTTATCAAAGACTACACCTCTAAAAGCTTTTGAATTTAATGGGAGATTCTACTCCTAAAATACAATTTTTAAAAAATGAAAAAGGAAAGAGAGAGCCAGTTTATTATATAAATTGAGCGGTTAGGAAAAGCCCCTTCTCTCCTAGAAGTATCGCTTGCAATATTGCGCAATGTGAAACAAGCTACAGAACGGATTTAGTTCTCTTTCAAACCATTTAATGAACTTTTCATGTATATGTGTGTTGTTGTTACGCTGTGCATCCCTTTGGAGGTGCTGGAGATGGAAGGGCGATCATACACTATCCCTTTCCTCCAAGAGCTCAACTGACAAACAGAAATGCAAATGGAGAATTAGAGGAAAAGATCCTAAATGCTTCTTATCTGTCATGGAGATAAAGAGGGAAGAAAATAATTTTGTAGCTTGTAACAGCACGAGAGTTTGAGGAGGAGGGACTTCCATTATGCAAATGTTAAGCTATTAATACTTAGAATATGGAAAGATGTTATTTTTCTGATGCTCCCTTTCACACGTATTTTTGGAGTGGTTTTGTTTCTTTGTTTTGTTCTTTTAGAAAACTCCCTCCATTTGCTTTGAATTCCAGTTTCTGCTTTTACTTACTAAATTATTTTTCATTACATATCAGTTACTATACTCCATAAAAGACATTGGAGGCACACATTTACATACAGGCATTTCCCATTATCTCTAACTTGCATTTGTGTCCTTTAGCCAGTTCTACATTTAAAGCAAATATTTCCTTAAATCCAATGGTAACTTGATTTTGTTTTGTTTTTATCAATCTTTGGTGTGGAACCTTGTCAAATGCCTTGTAAAAGTCTAAGTAAATTAGGAACTCTGATTTCTGTAGTCCAAATGCATATTTACCCCCTCAAAGAACTTTGGTTAGGAAATATTGCCAAGAATTATATTTCACTGCATATTGTAGTCCATCACTGGCCTGTCTCCCTTTCTATTCTTAGATTGGAGGGAAAAAAAGCCCAAAGCTTTTCTTGGTCTATTTGTATCTTTCTTAATGGTGCATTATTTTAATGAGATAAAATCAAAAGCATAAGTATTTTTAACATCTCAATTTCTTACAGTGAAGCATGTAATAGAATTTTGATAATGGCCTGAGTTTACTATCTTCCTTCCAAAATACGTTAATCCAACTATACAAAAATGCTAAATCTGAGAGCACAGTTAAGCATGTGTGTATAGGCTTTTGCATTTGTAAATCAACATGTAGATTATCTGAAGGCATGCTTAGGTATTTAAATTAATATAAGGGTAAACTATAGGTTTTAATCCAAAGTCATGAGCATGAATACATTATTTAAGATATAAAATTTTAAATTTTAAAATAAATTTAATTCAGATATGATATTATCAGCATGTCAAAGATGTTTCTTTTCATATAAAATTGACTTAGAATACACATATAAACAAAGATTACATTGTTGTTTTTAATTTTAAAAAACCATATTCATGGGGCGTCTGGGTGGCTCAGTTGGGTAAGCATCTACCTCCAGCTCAGGTCATGAGCCCAGGGTCCTGGGATGGAGCTCTGCATTGGGGCTCCCTGCTCAGCAGGGAGTCTGCTTCTCCCTTGTGCTCGCTGTTCATTCTTGTGCTCGCTCACTCTCTGTCTCCAAAATAAATAAAGTCCTTTAAAAAAATCATTTTTGTGTTGATGAGTGATCATTTTTGTTGTACTATTTTTAATGCTGCATTTTTATTATGGTAGGAAAAAAGACATGCCTTTTTTTTTTTTCTTTTTTTTTGGAGCAATGTGTTTGTTATTACTCATGAAGAGTTTTATGGCTTGCTTTTTGGCTGTGTTCTACTTTCTGAGCATGAGTAAATTTATGAAAATATTACATGTTCAACCCCTGTTGTATTTCCTTTAATGAAACATTCTTTCCTATCTGTGTTTTTCAACATTTATCAGAAGTCACATCCCATTATGTAAAAGATGGAAGTATTTGGCATATTTTCACAGAATTGTTTGACACTTAAAGGATTATAGAAAATCTGATTTATGATCTGTAACATGAACCCAAAGTACAGAAATGAACAATAATCTGAGATCTAAATTCAACTACTGATATGAGAATTCAGTTGATTTCCTTTGGTGATTTGAAATTCCTCCTCATCAAAAACAATATGAAACTGTTCTCATATATGTGATTTGTAGATTATGACATCAATATTTAAAAGATAAATAATATGTGATATCTCCTGACAACTATGTATCAAATGTATATTATGTCCCATTTCCATAATGTTTTAATTATTAGATTCATGCTGTGCTTATGAAAACAAAAGGTAATATTTCCAACATAAAGAAATTAATAAAGGCCCAAAGACTTTAAAAATGCATTTTTGAAGGAAAAAAATAGATGAAATACAATGAATATTTTCTTTAAAATAAACAGAGAAATATCTGATGCCAAAAAAAAGCTGATACCAATATGGGGGCTTAAGTGGGTACGAGAAGAATAAATGAAAGAAGATGGGATTGGGAGGGAGACAAACCATAAGTGACTCTTAATCTCACAAAACAAACTGAGGGTTGCTGGGTGGAGGGGGTTTGGGAGAAGGGGGTGGGATTATGGACATTGGGGAGGGTATGTGTTTTGGTGAGTGCTGTGAAGTGTGTAAACCTGGTGATTCACAGACCTGTACCCCTGGGGATAAAAATATATGTTTATAAAAAATAAAAAATTATATTAAAAAAAAAAGCTGATACCAACGATTATATATCTTCTTAACTGATATGTTAAAGATGATGGTATAATGATGTTTTAGAATAATTCGAAGAGGAAATAATAAAATACTAATAGAGAGGAGGCAGGAGTAATAGTGTTTTTATGCTTTTCTCTAAGAATATGCATTCTTATCTCCCTATACCATGGTTGAGCATGCAGTGGAGCTTACAATTTGCTCATTTGCCCTCAACAATATGTTAATATGATTCTGTTAAAAAGAAGGCTAAAGGAACACCAATGTAAAATTAAGATGACATGAAAGCATGAAGAGTTCATAATCCTGACATATAACCTCAGACATCCTTCCCAGCTCAAATTTTCAAGAAAGACAATTAAAGAGTTTTCTATCTTGTTACCTTTTGGTGGTGATATATTTATATCATTTGTAAAAAGGTAGAACACATTTTTTTTCTCTTAAAAATGTATTGATCCCTTCTTTAGTCAATTAAAAAATTAGTACAATAATGAGATCAACATTTGATTAACATCAAATGAAGCCCACTCAGTTAGACTCAGTGGACAATATCCCTAATGTCATTATATTCCCTAGAGCAATAAAAATTAACAAATTTCCAAAAAACTATTTCTTCCATAAGGATTCTCAGAGGAGTAAGAGAGACACAGAAAAACAAATAATTGTGGGAGCCTCAGAAATGGTTGAATAGAGATGATTAAGGCTCTATAAGGAGGTAGGGGGAAATATCTAGTGTCTGGGAAAGTAACATCTCCACAAGTCATGTGGATGGGAGTTAGTTAGCCAAGTCAGCATGATTTGGAGAGAAAGAACTAGGGGAGAACAGGTTAGTCTAAGAAGAGATAAAAGCAGAGCCTGAGCTAAAAAGAAGGAAACATAAGGCCATATTCAGGGACTGTGTTCTGGCTAGAGAAGACGCAGTGTTTGCGGTGAGAATAGGGTGGTTTGAAGGGTAGACAGAGACCCTCTGCGCTTTCTTAATGGGGCTGACCTTTGGCAATTGGAGCCATTAAACTTAAAACAAATCACCAGACATACATTTGAGGGGAAATTCTCTTATGGTCATATATAAAGTATGAACTGAATGGATTAGAAATCATAAGGAAGTTACTGTAGCAACAGAGGCAAGACAGAAATAGGAGGCCTCACCAAAGCAATGAAATGATCATGGGCCAGGGGACACATTTAAAAAAGATTATAGAAGTTGAGTGAGCCAAATTTATGATAGGAAAGGAGGTAATGAAGAAAAAGGAATCGCTAGGATAAGTTTCAGGTTTGTGTGAATATACGAATAGTGGCATCAATAAGAACGTTAGAAAACACAAAAGGTGGTAAAAGTTTTGAGGAGTCATCAATGACTCAAGGTGAAGACATGTTGGATTAGGAGTATCTGTGGAATATCCTAGTGTCAGTGAGGAAATGGCTATGCAGAAATGTGGCTTGGAGGATACAGGGTCAGCCAAGTTTATCCCAATAAGAAAATGTATGTGGAAAGTCAATTTACAAAGAGGAGGTCATTTAGACGCATGAAATCAAGCAGGTCTATTTATTTTTTATATGACATTAAGGGCTGAATTTTGTCTACACCCTCCTCCCCAAATTTATATGCTGAAGTCCTAACCCCCTACTGGAAAACAGAATATGACTGTATTTTGAGATAGGGCCTTTAAAGAGGTGATTAAGTTCAATGAGGCCATTAGGATGGGCTTATTCCAATCTGATTTGTGTTCTTGTAAGAAGAGGAAATTGGATGCCCAGACACCAACAATGCACATGCACACAGGAAAGACCATATGAGGACACAGTGGAAAGACAACCATCTATAAGCCAAGAAAAGAAGCCTCAGGAGAAACCAAGTCTACTGACCTTGATCTTAAACTTCCAGCCTCCAGAACTATGAGAAATAAATTTCTGTTGTTTAAGTCACACAGTTTATAGTATTCTGTTATGACAGCCTCATATGATATAGATACTATCTCATGATATAGACATTATTCTAGCCTATACACTACCTTGATGATATAGATATGTTTGCCAGGAGGTCTAACCATTTTCTCTGGTGTATGCTAAAAACGCATGTCAACATCTTGTTCATTGGGTTTCATTTTTCTTTGCTTCATTTTGTTCACCCTATAATCTCTTCAGAGAATGTTAACTAAAAATGAGCTTTCTTAGTTGCATTTACATTCTGAATTTCTTCCTAAAGACTGTACCCAGGATACTTTTACTAAACTTTTGAGTGCTCATAAAACAGGAGACTTCTGGTTTTCACTGAGCATGTATTATTCCTACACCTGAGTAATCACATTACTTTTTCATAACTTCCTTGTCAAAAGGTAACCTTTACAGAATCCCATAAAATCGTACACATCACCACATACATTTACATCTGCATCCCTAAAATAATCTGGAGCACTAATTTCCACTCAATAAAAAGCACATAGTTGTTCAAATCATTGCTGAGAAGAATTTTGGAAGCATAATTTAAAGCATCAAAATAAATCTATCCAAAATTAATCACTTTTTAATTTCTGTAGATTTAAACTTCATATCCGATGATATCACTTTTTATACGATTAAAAGAAAACTTCCTCCAATGGACTGTACTTGTAATAGCTTATAAAGCACTTCGAAGAAGATTCTGTCCTTGTTTTATGATTTATAATTAGGTATTACTAGACAAATCATTAATGTATTCATTCAATAAATAAATATGTATTAATTACCTACTCTGAGTCTAGCTTTGTGCTAGATATTGGGGATGCAAAAAAACATGGACTCCACCCCTTAAGCCCTTACAGCCCAGCTGGGGTGAAAGTAAAGGAAATCATTGAAAGGTTTTAAGGACATATGTGGTCCTATTTTTCCTGGTTCCATTTTATTACCCTGGCAAAAAAAAAAAAAAAGCCTACTTACAGCATCTTTAATCTAACTTTCAACTCCCAATGCAGAAAAAGCAGCCATTGTAAGGTAAAAGTGCTATTCCAGCATATGATGCTAGAGTATGCTGGTGATTATATCTGAAAAAGCTATTTTGTACCATAGCTTTTATCACTAGAGATTGCTAGAGTATTGGGAAATAAACATCTCTGGTGATAAGTGCTAAATTGTGCCCTCATAGTATTCATAGTTTCAAGCCCTTACCTCCAGTAGCTCAGAATGTGACTATATCTGAAGATAAGGCCTTTAAAGAGGTAAGTTTAAATGAGGCCATTAGGGTGGGCTCCAGTCTGATCTGACGGTGTCCTTTGTCAGGAGAGGAAATTTGGACACATACATTCATAGAGAGAGAACCACGTGAAAAGGTAGCAAGAGAAGAGCTACCTGCAAACTAAGGAGAGGCATCAGGCAAAACTAACCCTCCCAAAACCTTGATTTTGAACTTCCAGCCTCTAGAGCCACAAGAAAATAAACTTCACTTTTCTAAGCCACCCAGTCTATGGTATTTTGTTACGGTAGCCCAAGCTGACTTAAGATGACACCCATCTGAAGGCAAGGCGAGATCCATAAAATGAAAATTAATTTGATAATTCAGCCACTACATAATTAATTTGGGCATTGCTGTATGTAAGATATTCAGATAACTCAAACCAATCCATGGATTCTTTTTTACACTGTTAAGTAAGATGAACACAGCATACTTTCTTATAATTACGTCCTGCTGTTTAAATACTAATAACTTCTAAAGAGTGTAAAAATATTTTTTCACTAGATGCTCTTATCAGTTCAACATCTGTAACATTTAATGTATCAGTTCCTGTCACTGTGGCCCTTCATTTCAATCCTTCAAAGTTTATTCAGCAATCTTCCTTTCAGTCTTCTCAATGAACCACAATCATTTCTGGCACACGTGCAGAACAGAGCAAGCTTTCTTGAATTAATAAAATTAAGTCTGTCAGATTTAAGCCAATTGGGTATTAAATTCAAACTAGACCAAATACTGGCTGAACAAAGTTGCAGCTTGTATAGATCAGATTTGGCATAAAATTCAGTTTGTGATGTAATGTAAATTGTCAAAGTGATCCTGCTTCAAACGTCATGTGGTTTATGTTGAAAGTGATATGTATCATACAGAAAAATAAAGCCTCACTTAATGTGAAAATAACTACTTAGAAGAACAATAGAATGAGCATGTAAGTTGAGCATTCATTAAGAACCGTCATATGATCCTGCATATTAATCCAGGACTTCATCGTTTCCATTCGGATTGAACAGAAAAAGAGAAAAAGCCCAGTAAAATGCTACCTTTGCTTTTTTTTTTCTTTTAATGTGAGCATTTTTTTAAAAAATTCATTCACTTTAGAAATAGGCACCCTTTACTGTTTTAAGAAAGTGTAAAACGGCCACTGCATTTTTTTGTAATGAAAGAAAACAAAACTGACATAATGCCACAATAGTGACTATGTCCAAATAAGTTCCATTAACCTGACGTTGTTAAAATATATGTACCTTTTGGTAACACATTCAGTACTGGAGTTTTAAACATCACATTGTGTCATAGCCACCTTTTCAATGAATTAAGATTCTTGCCAAAGAACCTTTTTCTCAAAATCAAAAACCACCATTCCAGATGTTCTATAGGATGACTTGAAGGTACAGATTATAAAGGGACAACTAAATGAGTAAAATATTTTTGGCCCTAAACTTCTACTTGACTTCCTTCAAATTACCATACTATTAGTTCATTCATTCATTCATTCATTCAATAAATGACTTCAGCGTATTTATAATGAGCTGAGTACAATGGTCCACAAACAGGCATGGTATTACTGACAGAACTTATAATGAGAAAGATAAGGATTCTATAATCAAACACAAATGCAAAATAGATAAACATTTGATATGCCAGGGCCATATGCAATGTACTTAAATATATTTTCTCATTCAGTCTGCAATACCCATGAGGTCATTACTGTTTTTAGCTCCATTTTACTCATGAAGAAACTGAAGCACCAAGAAGTGATGGAATAGGCCAGGGTCCTGCAGCCTATTTGTGGCAGATCTGTGGTTTGAACTCATGCACCCTGGCTCTAGAGCTTGTATTTTTGACGAATATACGGCAAATACTTTTCAGCTGTGAATACTACACAATACAATTGAAAACACTTTCAATACTTTAAACTGTGAAGAATGATGTAAAGAAAAATTCCAACTACAAAAAAA
The DNA here is from genome assembly GCF_030435805.1 of Mustela lutreola. NCBI lineage: Eukaryota > Metazoa > Chordata > Mammalia > Carnivora > Mustelidae > Mustela > Mustela lutreola. Next base: position 30,493,386 of record NC_081292.1, on the reverse strand, counting down.
AAAAAAGAAAAATGGATACACAAAGCCAAATTTAACTTGAGGCTGTCAAGGGAGTCCTCTCGAGAGCACTGATTTTGAAGCCGACTTGAAGGACAAGGAGGATAGGGAAAGACAGTGGTGGGGAGGGTGGAACAGTGTTTAAGCAGAATAAATAACATGGGCCAAGGTCCCTGCATTTAAAAACAACAAAAGAGAGAAAGAGAGAGATTACTTGGTTTAGTTTTTCCCACCAATCTTTGTATTCTAAGGGTCAAGATGTATTTTATATTGGATATTTCATTGAAAAAAATAAATTCAAATTCTGTACCCAGAGAAAAAAGAAACTGAAAACAATTTTTAAGAGAAGAACCAAAAACGATGAAAAACACAGTAGATGGCAAACCTTCTCTGCAGGGTACTGAGATTTGTGATACACAAAAAACTCATGGTGAATGGTCATTTTCAAATCCATTTTCACCGAAAAGGCATTTTGAACCAAATTTTATCCTATCAAATTGTATGTTTTCAATTATGCCTTTGCGATTATGAGAGGCCTCCAGGCAGAAGAATCACTGTAGGCAAAAAAAAAAAAAAAAAAAAAAAAAAAAAAAGAAAGAATAAAACAGCATGACTTCTTCTCAGAACTGCTAAGAACGCAGATTTGGCTGAGATATATGGCGAGGTGTGGGGAAAAGAAGCTCTCAGGGATAAAGATAAGTTTGGACAAGGGAGTAGAAACAAGATTGCAGAGGGAATTACAAATCACAAGAACAGTTTTCTCCTTTAAGTAATGGAAAAAGTTTCAAGCAGAGACTTGCATTTTAGGAAGCTCTACCTAACAGAAGTGGAAGCTGAGAGAAACCTGAAAACAAGACAAAAAAATATATATGGACCGTCCAACATGCTAGCATTTAAAAATCATGTTATTTGACAAAAGAGTAAATTCATAATGTGAATAATGGTGAAATGAAGTATGAGGGGAGAAAGACAAAAACATATGTATTATAGTCTTGATATCAAGTATATTTTCTTGATTATAATTTTTTAAAAGATTTTTTTTATTTATTTGACAGAGAGAGAGATGGTGAGAGCAGGAACACAAGCAGGGGGAGTGGGAGGAGAAGCAGGTTTCCCAAAGAGCAAGGAGCCTGATGTGGGGCTCGATCCCAGGATCCTGGGATCATGACCTGAGCTTAAGGCAGACGTTTAATGACTGAGCCACCCAGGCACCCCTTGTTTATTATAATTTTTGAGAAGTAATCAACATAGACTCTATGTGGTAACATCAATGAACTAATGAGCTTATATATGCAAAATCACCTAGCACGTACTTGAAGTATAATAGATCAACAACTGTTACATTGTTTCATTTAATAGGTTCCATTTCCAACCATGTCCCAAAATGTAGTATCATTTACACTCTTTCTTTGGAGACACCCACTATTACAAGAAGTCAAAGCAATAAACTCAAGGGAAAAACACTATTTTGGAATTTGAAATTTACAAGCATTCATGGCACTATTTGTGTGTTTAGTGATAAGAAGGCAAGAGTCACCATTTAAAGTAATCTCAACCATTTCTTCTCTTCAGATTTATTATCAGTTCATCAAGACTCTGTTCTAGACCTCAAAATAGTTATTCAGTGTCATTTGGGGGGAAAGATTCCGACAATGGCATTTTCTGAACTAAACTCCTATGTCAAAAACAATCAATTTCAGGGTCCAAAGAAGAGGCTAAAGTGGGAGGTAAAGAAAACATGTTACATGTCGAATACAGTTATCAATGCCCCTAACTTCACTCTAGCAACATCCCTATGTCATCCCTGTTTAAGTCAATAGGAAAACTAAGCATCAAAGAGATTGCGTGATGAACTTCCTTCTGGAAGAACATAGAATAAAAGAGCTTAAGCTTTGGAATCAGAGACCTTGGGATTTCAATATATTGCTTCCTCTATCTATACCACGTTTCTTAGGCATCCTTTTATCTCCAGAATCTGGCAGATCAAATTATTTAGAAGAGAAAGTCAATCAAAACTGAAGAAAAGTAAGAGGGAAGAAAACTTCATAATGTAGCAATCCTGAGCTCACTTTTAGAAAAGAGTTCAGTATACAACCTCTTATGAATTCTGCACATTGTCAGAAATTCATTCTTAGTTGTGTCCTGTAAATAGTTTTAAGGAGGAACTGCTGTTGATTAAAATGATCAGAAAAAGACTGAAGTAAGTCAAATGAGCCATGAAAATCAACTTTATTCTTCCTAAGTTATCTTTTATAAGGATAATGTGACAGCAACTGCTCGCTGTCCTCTAATGCCTAATTTCCCACTTGCCACTATAATAGAATTTCCAAGTTTTAGCTAGCCATATGGCTACTGGGAATAGCAATCACCTAACCCTCTTTTCCTCTTATCTAAGTGTGGCTGCACAACTAAGTTCAAGCCACGAGAATGTGAAGAAAAATGATATGTGCAACTTCTAGGATATGTCCTTAAATGGGAGGGGTATGATCTTTCTCCCATTTCTGCATCCTGCTTCCTGGAATTTAGATATGACAGAACACCATCTTGGACCATGAAGATGGGGCAACAGCACTGGAGCTATGGATGACAGAGTAATAAGACAAAAGGAGCCTGGGTCCAGTTCTGTAGCTAAGCCTCCAGGCCTATCCTATACCACTTACCTTCATACTGTTAGGTGAGAGGAACATAAGCTTCTATCTTGCATAAACCAGTGACTCAAGGTCCCTATTACATGCCACTGAGCCCAAATGCTCATTAACACCAATGGAGCCTAGGACAACAGGATTCTTGTGGACTAGCTTATTCTCTTTGCCAATGTCAGCATCTCCTTCTTCCTAATTAAACAAAAGCCAGGTAAGCATACACTGGGTATCAGAAATTAGCTTACATCTTTAACTGGGCAAGATAGACTGTTGGAAGTAATTCTAAGTTTACTGAAACATTTCTCTTCAAAAACTAGAATGTAATATTAGCCAATTTTTTTTTTCTTCTCAATGTGACTAAAATTATATATATATACCACACTGGGTTCTTCTTATTTTGCAAAGAAGGGATCAAAAGGCATATCTGCCTCTGTTATGGGCTGCTTGCTTGCTTTCTCTCTTTCTCCTTCCTTCCTTCTTATTTTAAATCTATACAAAACTCATAGCTTTGTGAACTAAGTTAGCTAATGTCAAAACAAATCTTAAGCTAGGAAAGATTTTTAACAAGTCACTTTGTAAGTGACTGGAAGGACAGGGACATCCAATGTCATAGGTCATATGGGATTGTTTTTCCACATTTCTCAAATTTTACTTTAGCTTTTGCTCTAGGCCTTAGGTATATACTTTTTAGTAGAAATAAGACTCAACTGAGTTTTATTCTGAAATTTCAGAAATTGCATTCTGAAATTTTTAAATTTTGAGCATTTTGCCTGCTATTTAAAAGGGTATGAGTTTTTAAAAATTAAAACAAAAAGCAAGAAACAAAAAATTCCCAGTTACTTTGTTAAAATATGGGAGCAGCCTATGCACTACAACATATAAGCTCTGTGACCTTGAGAAACTCACTTAACCGCACTCAAGATTTTCTTTCTTTCTTTTTTTTTTTTTTTTTTCCCCCACCTATAAAGTAAGAATAGTACCTATACTTGATTTAGGATTGTGGCATAAAACACCAATCAAGCACTGAGCCGAGTGCCTGGAACATATAGGATCTAAGTAAATATCGGCTGTTACTCAAAGTATTGTTGCAATTGTTATTTGCCACAGACATTTATAGTTTCTGTGTTCTAAACATTAATCTCTTTCCCATGGAAAAATTATATTCTTTTACCATTGTCTGCACACCATTTGGTCTAGTTACTTAGTACCAGTGAATTTAAGCTGAGCAGTCTCTATATTTGCAAAGTGGATGAACGGGGTTGAAAATTAGCCTACATTAATGAAACAGAATGAACTAATGGTACAAAGTAAACTGCTCAGTCAGTTTTAGCTACTTGAAATTCACACCAAATCTATGTGGGTCTTTTTGTACAATGGTCAAATCATACCCTCCATTACTACCCGTCTTGCTCACCAACGAAACACCTTTATTAACAATATCATGGCTATTTTATTTACTTTGCATGATTCTAAAAGACCATACAGGGAATATTTTCATTTCTTATTGCTTTTCATAATAAATATAGGATGGATGATTGTGTGTGTATGTATGTGTGTGTGGTGTGTGTGTGTGTGTGTGTATGCATACACCATATACTAAAATAAAAGTTTCTAGAAAATACTACAACTTGGGTGGAAAAACAAGACTATTCAGGCTTTATGTCACAGATAACTATAAGCCCAAACTAAAATTAAGAAATTACATAATGGTAAAACGTAATGGAATTGTACTTTTTAAAGGCATGTGTCAAATAAGGGTGAGAAGATGGTATAAGGCAGAAATAGACATTATGGAACAAAAACTGCCATGTGACACAATTAATAAATGTTCACTCTTAAATGAACTCTGGGGTCAAAGGTCAACAATGTAATTCAAGGATTAGAAATTGTTTTCAACTAGATGATAATGCTCCTTTCATTTGGTGTCTATGAAAAATTGTATAGGACTTACTCTGCAGATTATTCACGTTTGTTTCACACGCCCCAGTTCCCCTGGCCTAATCCTTCCACCTTTTCCACTCTAGCCAGGACAAACCAAGGAAAGAATACATTCCCTCGATGGAAATAAAAACAAGATAAGTATAATCTTATGTCCTGATCGTTTCTTTTAAAGCACCGAACTACAGCCATTTTGCTTAATTTCTTTTCAAATCATTTGTATTTGAGTGTGGCTAACACATGGTACTTACAATATAAAAAGACTTAAAATATCAGATTTTAATAATCCTTAGGTGGCTCTATGCAGAGCAGATGTTCTATTATACTTTCCAGATGCTAGCTGTAAGCACAATTAATTAAAGGCAGTGCTTACATATCATCTTAGTAAATTTCACTACATAGTTAAAATTACGTTAGAGAGAAGAGAGAACGAGCAAAAGCCAGGACTACTTTAACTGTAAAGAGAATCGCCAAGAAAGATTAAGTTCGCATATGCAGTGCCAACAACCGGCAGAACTGAAAAACAACTGTAAGCAACATAGCAGTGCTTTCTCTGTGGGCTAGGCCAACAAAGAGCTATCATACTGTCTCCACTGACTGTTCACAGCCTTCTGCCTTGCATGAGGTTTCAGCTTAGCTCTTAGGTATTCCAGAAAATTTCAGACAACCTAGGATGCAAATATACACTTTTAGAATAGAACAACCTGATAAAACTCAGTTTGAGTAGCTCTTACCTGGTTTGCTAGCGACGCCAATTTTTACATTTCGAACAATATTAATTTTTTTCTATGTTCACTTACTCTTCAGTATATTGCATGATAATCAGTCCCTTTACTGAGTGCTGCCTTGGCTGTCAAATGTGCCTCAAATTATCTCCGATATTAGTTCAACTCAATGAGCCCTGGGTATCTATTATGTTCAAAGACTAGTACCAGGAGAGATAAGAATAAACTAGCCAGTGTTCCCTGCTCACAGATTGAGTTTTCATTCAGAGACTATCAAAACAGCGGCAATAATTTCAGTCCCCAATTTACCAACAACCCTGGTAATATGATATGACCTAAGCAAACTTGAGGTTGAATCCACTGCAGCGAGTTTCCCGTAGTTATCCCAACCTGTATTACAGTCAGCATCCAGGAGCATTTTCTTAAGGCAGAAAACACAGGTAAGATGTTAATGCTTAACCAAAAAAGGACACCTCCTTCAGATCAACCGAGTGGATCTATAAAAATCCCTCATTGTCTGCAAAATGTAGTGCTGGCTCCTTCCAAACAAAAGTGAAGTAATCAGAAGCAGAAAATCTACTATGTGAAATGACCCACCAATCCCCTGTTTGGATTTCACCCTCAGGATTTCCCAGTGCTACGCTATGCTTCCTCTCTAAATGGCAGTAGAGGGAGAAATCCATTTGTTTTTCACTTTTAACACAGCCTACAGAGATTTCAGTTTATTTTTCTTTACTTGGTCAATTTCAAATGTGTCAGTCTAGGTAAAAATTGAATAAAATTGGAAACTTACCTTGGATTGTCTAATTAATGTTGAATGTTATTAAATTGCTAGCACCGCACAGCTCTTGACCTACAAAATAACAACTTCGTATGGTTCGACCTGTAAGACTCTGCTTCGTAACTTGAACTTAGGGTTTTATTAACACCGTAACCTGAAAACTTTTACATTGAATTCAGTGGGATTTGAATATTCACACAGCAATTTGATCACTTTAAAATAAAATTTCATTAAAAAACAAAAGCAAGAGATGTAAGGATGGAAAATAACACCCCAAAAGGAAGGAGGTTATATTCTCCTCCAAAGTGAATGTAAACCCACTGAGTGAAGGCACTGGAGAAAACAGCCTCTGTCGAAGAGTCGAGCTGGTATTACCGATATGACCAAAGATTTTTCTAACAGCCTTTCAGAAGAGTTTCCTTTGTCTGTGGTCCAAGGGGTCAGAGGAAGGGATAAAATAGATGTAAAATGTGTGCTGACCTCTCACCCCTCACGGGCCAAATTTTAACTGAGCCCATATATTCATTCCCTCTTAACTTAATTACTACTAAAGAGTGACTACACAAAAACACACACAGTAATAGTCGCTTGCCACAGACCAAAGCCTCAGCTCTACACAGGTACAAAAATGAATTTGCCTTTTAAGTTCATAAGACATCATCCTCCCCCTGAGTCCCAAAATACATCCGACTGAAAGGCGCACCGTCTACCTACCCGCCTGCACCTGCAATTTGAAGATAAACAGATGATTAATCTGCCAGAAGAACAATTACGAGTGCGTCCAGAAAAGAAGAAGGGGAGGGGGTGGGGAAACGAGCATATTTTTCTGGCAAGAACATAGAGCTGCTCATGTCATTGGTCAGGCTTCCTTAACTGATCAGCTTGTCCTCGGAGGTAGTGGTGGCTGCTCACAGGTCCTGTGAGAAAGTATGGTTGAGCTCAGCACCTTCGCCTTCTACAAAAAGAAAATCAAGTCATTCTATTAGTGCCCACACATGAAGGTGCTTTTGGCCCTCCAAAGTACTTTGCTAGAATAGATTTTTTTTTTTTTCTTTAAAGTGGGGGCGGTGGGCAGAGGGAGAGAGAGAGTCTTAAGTAGCCTCCATGCCCAGCGCAGAGCCTGATGCAGGGCTCGGATCTCACGACTCTGAGATCATGATCTGGGCCTAAATCAAGAGTTACCACTTGACCAACTGAGCCACCCAGATGCCCCTGCAAAAATAAAGTATTATTGTTACATTGTTCTCTGACTATAAAGAATTTACTCTCCTCAAGTTTCTCTACAGCCTTACAGCTGACATTTCTGTAGCGAGATCAATACTTCACAGGCATCCAGTTGTCTTTTAAGATTAGCAACATGAACCCTGAGGACTGGCTTCATTCCATTCTAAACTAAATCCTTTCGGTAAACCCATTAGCACTCATTACTATAGGACTTTCTCTTGTTCATTTGTTTATTTCGCTTATTCATTGTCTTTCTCTCCCCCCTCCCAAAAGCTACACTCCATGATGGCCCGGTTATGTCACACTCATGGCCGGCTCTATGTCCAGTGCCTAAATAATATGAGTCACTTAGGAAAGCCCATAGTAAATAATGCTGAATTAATAATTAAGTAATAGAAAGTGTAGTACTAACACTAGCAACAGCATGAATACATTGAAACATTAAAATAAGATTAATTTCTTGTTTGTACTTAGTATTTGCTCCTCCTCAATACTGTTTCTACGAACTTTACACGTTTTGCAGATATTTGTCCCAATTTCATAACAGCTGGGTTATGAGTAATAAGAAAACATTTATAAAGCACTGTGAATTTCTGCTATAAAGCATCATATGTAAATAAAAGAGGACCTGAATGATTGGCAAAATGGTGCGCTTTGCGTTCACTTATTAACCAAACATCTGTCATTGGGGATCCACAGGGTGATACACACTTTCATACACATTATCAGGAGTAATCTTCATTAGATCCTATAATGGACAGCGTGCTTCCGGGTTTCCAGATTAGATCCAATGCTCATATTGGTCGAGCCCATTAAGTAGCTAGATTTGGAAAATACTCTAACCCAATATTCTGTCATAATCTAGTGTTCCTGTTTTCTGATTTTTCCATTCCAGCAGACACTTCAATGCTGTGCTATTTTCCCATCTGCACAGGGAACATGCTTTGGCAATGGGGAAGGTTTATTCATATACAGATCTACTGTAGAAGGCACAGCAGGTTGATGGTTAAGCTCTGAGGCTCTGGATATAGACTGTTCACAACTGACTGTCATTCACAGGCAGAGCGACCTTGTCTTAATGTCTCCACGTCTCAGTTTCCTCCCATGTAAAACAGAGATAATAAACAAGTAGTATCAATCGTTTTTAATAACAGAGTAGACCACTGTGGCTGTCAGTAACATACGATCCAACTTCTCCATTTTTTTTTCTTTTTCTTCTTCTTCTCTTTTTTAAAAGCAAAAACAAACAAACACCTTATTGCTTCCATTTGGTCCACTGCTTGGGAGAGGGCTCCAGGATGGTTAAAAGCTGCCAACTGTCTGTGGGGAGAGGCTCAGACAGAAGCCCAGACACCAGGGGTAATACAGAGGGTCCCTGAGAGGCCACTGAGCTGGGAGGCTCATAGTCACGATTGAGGGTGAGCCTTTAGGAGACATCTCACCCAGCTGGGGGACTGGCCGGCCTGGGACGTTCGTCAGGTGGTTGCTCATCTCCTTGATGAGTTTCACCTCTTCACCTAGGAAGTGGTTCTCCAGGAAGTCACAGAGGTGGGGTCTGTGCAGGCAGCACTTGGGACCTGCAGATCCCAACGGGCCTGGTTCAGGTTCTTCTTTCCCGTTAGGGTGGCTTCTGTGGCATCCATGGCTTTACCCCCACTTATCTTGGGAGAACTTCTCTGCGTCCCAGAGAATCTGCCGACACCCCGCTAGTTGCTCAGTGCCCTCCTGCTGCTCCTCCGCCAAATCTCTGAAGAAGCGGCAGGCACCCTCCAGAACCACGTCTCACAATGCAAACAGACACCCAGAGAGAGGTTAAGTGTAGGAAGCCTGCAGAAGCAGGTTGACCAGGTTGTTGACTGCAGCCTCCACCGTGGTGGATAGCTGGCGAATCTGGAAGTTTGGGGTTGGTAGCACAATAAGGAGCTAATCACAGAAAATGGTGTTGGCTGGTGTGGGAGGCAAGGAACAGCAGAGCTGTGACTGGAAGGTTGGAGGGTGCTAAGAGGGGGATGGAGGGGAGTCCACACTGTTGAGGCAAGAGACTTGGGACCGCTGGTGGGCTGCCTCCATTTCTGCCGCCATTTTAAAATAGGTCACCAAGCCTTCCATCTTACGTGAGAAATCAGTTTTTAAGAAAACCCCCTTTCCTCTATATAGTACTGGTTTGGAATTTAGAAATAAAATCTTCCTAGAAATAGAACAAGGTTGAGCATGGTTTCTAAACATCTATGAACATGGGAAATAGAGGAAAAAACGATTGTGAGTTTTTCATAAAGATTTTCACGCCTTCAAACTTCCCTTTATACTCTGTGAGTTATAGGTCATGGAGACAAATCTACCAGTATCTATGGCAAAACAATGGAATGTCTCACATGTGTATCACCCTAGTCCTTATCAAATGAGATTGTTTTCAGTAACAGCTTTGTTGAGTATATTTCACATACCCTATATAAAATGTGGAATTCAGTCTTTTTTAGTATATTTACATGATTGTGCAACTGCTACCACAATCAATTTTTGAAGATTTTTGTTATCCCAGAGACAAACCTTGTCTCCTTTAGCAAATCACTCTTTTTCCCAAATTCTCCTAGCTAGAGGCAATCACCAGTTCTCTATATGAAGTTTGTTGGTGTGTGTGTATGTTAATATTTATTTATTTTAGAGAGAGAGAAAGCGTAAAAGTGAGAAAGCATAAGTGGGGGGAGGGGTGGAGGGAGAGGGAGACAAGCAGACTCCCTGCTGAGCTGGGAACCCAACTCAGGGCTCCATTTCACAACCCTGAGATCATGACCCAAGTGGAAACCAAGAGTAGAACTCTCAACTGACTGAGCCACCCAGGTGCCCCAAGAAGTTTTTAAATTGATGGAGTTAAATCTATGGATGAATTAGAACTACATAACTAATGTATATAAGAGTTTTATAAATAAAATGTGAATCATTTCTTGAATACTTGGAAATAAGGGTTAAAGATACATAAAAATAAAAGCTACACTCAACCCACATGTATGCATTATCTACTACAGGGCTGAGAATATAAAGGAGAATAACATGCTGTCTATTCACAATGAGTTTGAGAAAACAGGACACAGGTAATGAAGGCACACAGGTAAACGCCAGACAAGAAGACCACGGCCTGGCGCACAGTGGCAACATGTTGTTTGCTGGGTTGAGTCAGATATTAATATGTTGCTTTATTTCTGTTCCAACCAGCATGTGAAAACAATTTCTGAAAAAAATTTTAGAAGTCAGTCTTGTACTTTCACCCACTTTTAAAATGAAAGTTCACATCATCTTCATTTGAAGCTCTTGATTCTGATATTTACTGATTCCCTGAGGTGCTGACTGGATGTAAATTAGGACCCACTTGAGACCGCAGTGCTGCAAACATGCCGATTTCCATACAGTTCTCTTCTGAGAGTGCCAGAAATTCTCCCCAAAAGGGTATAGGTACGGGAAATTAAAACAGAGTTTGAGTTTTTCAGTATGACTCTACACTCGATCTTAGCCAGAAGGCAGAGAAGTGATTCGATATGACTCTAAACATTAGAAGGTTGACTTATCTTTCCGTATCTGGCAACTCCTCTGACTTCTCCCTCACACTCTAGATAAATCCTTCATTCAACATTTATAAATTATATTTAGACTTTTCAGACACAGAAAAAATTTTCATTTTCTCTTTTATGGTGAGTCTGCTAAAAAATATTGTGGGCTACATTAAATTAAAGATACTAGCAATACTTCACAATCTTGAGATCCTGAATAATGTAAAGGAAACCAATACTTTTTCAGAAAAAAGCATTATTATAATTATAAACATGAATTCAGAACCCAGAAATGATAGATGAAGACACAGAATTTTTAAAGGATTATAGAAGTTTACTTGAAGGAATTCTTCAAAAACTGGGTGTAGAACCTGGGCTAGTTAAATTCTATGAAGCACTCTTTGACTGCCCCCTACTGGCTAAATTTCAGAATGCTAATCAGAGTACAGTACTTGGGTTAAGATTATAGTAAAAACATTTGCAGTGAATTTTTAAGAAGATTTTTAAAGATTTTAAAAAAATATTTTGAAGATTTTTAAAAAATGTTTTTAAATATTTTTTTAAAATATTTTAAAAGTGTTTCCATCCTTTCTGACAGAGACAGACATAGTGAGAGAGGGAACCGAAGCAGAGAGGGCAGGGGAGTGGGAGGAGAAGCAGGCTTCCCGCTGAGCAGGGAGCCCAGGAGTCTGGGATCATGACCCGGTAAGGCAGACACTTACCGACTGAGCCACCCAGGTACCCCTTGCAGTGAAATTTTTATAGGTTTTCAAATTTTACAGAAGGCTGTGAGATCCCTATTTTCTGCACCTCTGTACAATCAGAAGTGATTTCTTTCATTTATCTTTAATCCTTGTCAATACCTATCTTTTTTTTTTTTTTTTAAGATTTACTTATCTATTTATTTGAGAGAGAGATAAAGAGAGAGAAATTACGAGCAGGTTGGCAGGCTGGGAAACAGAAGGGGCAGAGGGTAAGGGAGAGAACTCTCAGGTGGACTCCCTGCTGAGTGCAGACCCAGATGCAGGACTTGATCTCAGGACACTGGGGTAATGACCTTAGCTGAAACCAAGAGTTGGGCTCTTAACCGACTGAGAGACCAAATGCCCTACTGATACGTATCTTGATTTTTCATTTGTGCCAGTCACTTTATCTAATTTTCAATAATTAATAAAAACATTGCACTCAGGGATGACCACAAATAAAGAATTCAGTATATTCCATCTTCAGTGAGAGAAACTTCTCTTCTTATAATTTAATGAAAAGTGTAATTTTCTGAATTCAGGGGCCGTCACAAGGATATAGAGATGACTTTTGTAACTAATGGTTTGCATGTCATTTTACCATTTTATATCTCAGTTTATCTACACTTATTGATAGCAACGAAGTACAAAGTCGTGAAAATTTTTTTATTGGAAACTGGTAAGTTGCTTTTTAAAGTTTTCAAGGGATATCAGTGAGATGACAAGTCTTAAAACTTTGGGGTCAGTTATGGGAGTTTAGATAGTTAATATAGATTTTGTTTTTAAAGGTCTTAAGTGAAAAACTGTAATTCTTGTATCCTGAGTTTCTTAGCCTGTGAACTGAGATTGTGAGTGGGAACAGTTTAGGCAAAGACATCTTAAGGCCAGACACATTTTTCTCCTGTCCTCACATGTTGTAAGAACTCAAATGGAAGAGCTCATGCCCCAGGTACACTCAGTGGCTGGTAGGAGCACCTTCCTCCAGTGGCCACCCCAGGGTAGTTAGCTCCTGTCACGTGATGGAGGAAAAATATCTTTACTTTTCATCAAGAGAGGAAGTTGCTAGAACAAAGTTGCAACCCTACCTGTTATGGGGCAAATAGTTCCTACAGATCAAAATCCAAGATTGTACAAAAGCTAGAACCTGTACTGTAACTTGGAAGTCTAAAATAATGCCATTGAATTTTATTTTCTCTGAATCTAAATAAACCTGAGATGGAGCCCACATCATATTGAGTTATCCAAACATTCAGTCTTACTCATTATTGTTCTTGGGATTCTCCTCACCTAGGTTCAGATGAAGATCCCAGTGATCTTGCGTTGAATGAAACACTGAGAAAAGGCACCTCCAGTCCTCCATCCTCTGTGATTGCTCTGACGCTTACCCAACACCCGCGCCCATGTATTTTGCTTTCACCCAGCCACACTATGGGGAGGAGGCTGCAAATGCCCCCAAAACCTACAGCCCTCCTACCCCCACTCCTGGCAAATCACTACTCTCTTCATCTTCTAATCACCTCTCTCCTACCTTTTCTGAGTCACCCATCATAACCTCCTTAAGGAGTTCAGCCTTTCTCTACAGGTAGGGTGAAGGATTGTCTTTCAACAACTTCTGTTAGAAGGATTGCCAGGGGACCTCCCTGGAGACATCAAGGCAGGAAGAATAATTCAGAGGATTAAAAAAAAAAAAAAAAGGTGTTTCCATCCTTTCTGAATTTTCGGCAGCCATCAGAGTGAAAGTAGTATTGCTCCCTCAACATATTATTCTGCAAAATGAAGGAAATGGGAATGAAATGAGAAAGATAGGAGGCTGGGAAAGGAAAGAAGATTCAGATAAAGGGCATCATTTCTCTGGGCCATGGTAATGCCTCATTTAGCTTATTTTATTTATTTCTGCTGCCACCTGCTGGTGCACAGGGAGAAAGCTCACGCTTGAATTCCTTGCGGCCTGTACAGATTTGAAAGGTTCAGAGATAAACCCATTCAGGGAATCATAATCATAAAAGGTTAACAACAATGCTTTAAATACAAGCAAGTGCTTTAAATACTGATAATGCTTTAAATGCAAATCAAATCACAGATACTGAGGGAGAGATCTATAGAAGCAGAAAAGCGATGAGGAAGTAGATATTTATAATACCAGCGGTCACTAGGTTGAAGCTAGAATGTTTCCAGTAGTCATAGAGAGATTTTATAAATGTTATGGGTGCAGTATTTCAATATTTGTAACAAGGTCTCCTGAGATCCTGTAGTTATTTATGTAGTTACAGAAGATAAAGTAATCCCAGAGTATATTTGAACTGCTAAATCCAGGTTCCCCTGAAGACTTGGGGAACCTGAAGACTTGGTCATCTCCTGCTCATTTTGCTGTTTATCTACAACAACAACATCTAGAATTGATGGAATCTAATATTTTTTTAAGTTGGACAACAGTAGTGTAAAATCCACTCTTAAATGCCACTGGGGACAAATTAATATATCCTACAGTCTGAAAATTAAGCAGACGCCATGCTATACACAATAGCCCAAACGCACATGATTGCCTTGATGTCAATCAGTGTATAGTCTGGAATTAATATACTAGGAGGTTTTTATTTCAAATCAAAGCAAAGAAACAAAGGATCCTGCATAGAAGCATGTTGTATGTTCTTAATTACTGTCGGAGTTAAAAACCTAGGCTATGGAAAATTTTCTCCTGACCCTGGATTCAGCAAGGGCTAAAATATTTACGAAGAGGATGGCATCCTAGAAAGCTGCCTGCCCACCAGCACCAGTCATCACTCTTGAGAGATTTCCCATTCCTCAGAAGGAATCCGTGGCTACTGGAGACACTGCTGTTTGTGTTGTAGGTTAGGCAACTGTCTCAACATAACAGACCGAGAGATCTCAGATCATCCCAGAGTCGTGGGTGTAGAGTTAATGACAAGCTCATTTAACTGTGCTACTCGTGGGAACTAAATATGGGATTTAGAGACTATAACCAATGAACTATGGACACTTTTATTTACAAATAACTCCTAACTCGAACTAGCTTAGAAAAAAAAATGGAAATTTAGTGGTTAACAGAATCCAACTGAAGTTCATACAGACAAATCACAAGAAGAGGGGGATCCGATTGGTCATAGGTAGAGCGAAAATAAGGGTCTTGGTGCTTCTGATGTTCCTCTGCTGTGCTTCTCCATCCATAATGGCTTCATCTCTAGCGCTGAAGCCATCCTTGATAAGGAAGTGTTTTGCCCTCTAATAGGTTTCTAGCTTCTCATGCCGTCCACTCCTGCCATTTAAAGTTCTGAGAGAAGATTACTGCTTGGCCTGAGTCAGGGACCCAGCCTGGAACAACAGAGGCCAAGGTAACAGAGAGCAACAGTTCACAGCAGAAGCCCTGAATCCTGCCTGATACTAACTCTGAGACCTTGGACGACCTACTTAACTTCTTTGTGTATCAGTTTTCTGATCTGTCACGTGGGGATGTGATAGTACCTAGCTGGGGAGTTTATTGTGGGAATTAAAAGAGACATTATATGTAAAGTGCTTAAAGTTCTGCCTGACACAAAGTCAGTGCCATGGAAGTGGTTGTTACTCACTAGAATGGCAATTCTCAGTCTTGGTTATACAGCAGAATCGCTTGGGGAACTTGAAAAATTACTTGATGCCCTGGTCTCAACCACAGATAATTGAGTTGTGGATAGAGCACAGGATCAGGATTTTTAATGTACTTCTCAAAATTTTATGCACACCCAGAATTGAGAACTGTTGCACTAGATTATAAATTCCCTGCATGGAGGAATTTTTGTGTCCAGCATTCAATCTTCAGACCTTAAAACCATGCCTGGCACACAAAAGGAGCTCTAGACTATTTGTTGAATGAGATAATAAAGTAGCTAGAGAAGCTACTGTGTCTACTTGAATGGAGGTGTGCGTGTGTACATCCGTGCACATGAACTATATAGTTGGAAAGTACTGGGCCTGCTACAGATTCCAGTACTCTGCATAACAAAGCTTTAAATCTAAATGCTGTTCAAAACATGCAGGCAGACATCCCTGGCCTCTGTCTTCAAAGTGGGCCCAGACATGCACATATGCACGCCATGTAGCATGTCTTCTGCTTTCAACCTTTTGGGGACTTCCCATTGCATTTAGACAAAAAGTTACAGGAAGTTCTTACTATCCAGGTAGATACGTTCCATGAAGGCACCAGGCAGAGTGAATTAGTGACAATGGAACCATTCCTTCTAGGCGATATACGGGATTAGCGTCCTTCTAGCCTCTGGTCATGACATTTTCATCAGTTGTCCAACATATAACCTTGGATGAATGACTCTGTTAAAAAATATCTTATTCAATCTACGCACTGTCATTTCATGAACACTAAACTCCCAACCAACAGCCCTGTAACTCATCCCTGAACAAAGCTTACTGAACACTATCTAACACACGTGTTTTCTCCGGAAGTCACACCGCAACTTTCTTGCTTGTAGGAACTCTAGATAGAACTCTAGTGCTCTTATCAGGGCCCTCTGAAACAGGGGAATCTCCAAAACAAGTGCAAAGCATGGCACTAAATCTACTGGGAGGAGATCCTGGTTTACAGTCTGACCGCTGGAACAAGAAGGCAAAACTTCGGCTTGTGCTGGTGACTACAAAGAGAGTCTTTTGCGCCCCCCCCCACCCCGCATGTCTCATTATGACTGCAAAAGCCCATGTTGATTTTGGGAGATTACAAATGAATTCTATTTAAGAAGAAGATCTACAAACACATAATCCATGAATAATGAGGATCAACTACATCGAACATGATACAGTCTGAAATCCTGAAATCGGATCTCTCCATGATCTGGCTCCATTTTGCTTTTCCATCCTTAATGTCAGTCCTCCCCTTGCTCTCTGCTTCCATGTCAGGCTGAAGCCATCCTTCCCCCCTACCCTGCATAGCCACACATTCCTCTCTCCCCCATTTCTGTTGACTTAAGCCGAGATTGATCAGAAGCATGAATATGTCATAAACAGCATGAGGCCGAAGAGAAGGGCTCTTCTCAATAAATGTATATATTGGGATATGACACATTCCCAAGCCCTTTTATATTAATTAACTACATTAAAAGCACCTTACTCTGAAAAAACTCTTCAAACCAGAGGGATCAGTATGGTGGAGACAGTGGAGAGAATGCTATTACATGACAAAGTGGCTGAAGAGCATCAAATGTTGTGACTAGGCCAGATTTGAATAAATTTACCATGGCTTTGGAAAGTTCACGGTCAAATATTTTTCCATGTCCCATGAGATAAGCTCATGGTTGAGAATAACAATTTTGAACTATCCCTTTTCTTTATGAAATAAACTGTAGGCTAGAGTTACATAGGCGTTGTATGACAAAATTCAATTCCAAGGATTGATTTTCAACTTTCTGAAAAAGCAAAGCATGCAGAGGAGTCTGTTTTAAATGACAATATTATTATTCTGATGACTTGGTTATGCTTCACAAAACTTGGTCATACACATTTGAGATATATACCATATTATATATCTGAGATATATATGTATAAGTGTGTATATATAAATACCTGTATAAGTATGTATATATATATATATATAAATGCATGTTTATTTGTATCTTTAAGGCTAGCTATAATTCCCCATTGTGTGAATCATTTTATAGGTTGAGGAAAACCAAAAATTAAAACAAAGAACCTACAGTCCATATGTGTGTGTTTTTACAATTTTAAGAAGAAATGCAAACAATGAGTCTGGCTTTCACTTTCTTCAGTAAGTTATCTGCGTACAAAAGTGTGTGCTTTCCTTATTAAGTCCTTATTTTTCTTAGCTCTATTTGGAATCTGCTGCCAGGAAATGGATTTTTAATTACCTTTGTGGCCAATAAAGGTTTACAAAACCAGAATGAATTTCAGCACAGATAGCATAAGTAACAAGATGGATTTTCCAAGTTTTTCACCCAATCTATAATCAAATAAAAATCATTTAAATTTGTTTTCAGTCAATGTGCACTTCGTGTGCTTTGGGTGTCGAGGAAAGGACTATAATTAGTTAAGCCTACTCTGAGACGACAGAGCAGGCTGCCCATATCCCAAATATCCCAGACTGTCCCTGGCTAAATACTTCATGGTCTGCTCTGCCTTATATTCTTCTTAATTTAGGAAACATTAGGAACCAAAATAGGGGATCGTGCCATCGGAGAGTGTCTACCAGCGTGTTCTTATGGGATCTAAGTCATTCACACTCCCATTCCAGTTCTCAAAGACAGACCAAGATTGAGGACTTATAAGAGGCTGAAGCTTGATCCCACTCCTTTTAGCAGGACTGAACACAAAAGATACTAAGAAAGGCTAGAGGGTGTGGAAGAAGCTGAGATGCATCTCCACTCTAGCTCTTGAAGTAAATCTTGGCCCACCTGACTTCATATACTTTACATGGTGAAGACTGGCCAACGACTTTCAAGAAATCTTCATCTCTGAACCTAATATACTATATGGTCCCCAGAGGGCTACTTGCATGGTGACTGGTCCTGACAACAGGACTGTGACATAGCCCATCTTTGATCATTTCAGAGGGGAGGTGGAAGCCTCCGCTAGGCTTTCTGCACCATGAAATTCTGTAGGGCCTGCAGGACCCTCCAGAGAACCGACACTGTGTTCATGACTTCCACAATGAAGACTCACATTCCAGGAGCCCAGTGAGTGTGGTCCTGACCAATTCGAGAGAAGACAATGGAAGGAAGGTGAATTGCTCTTCCATTGTAAAATTTCAAATGATAAATTTAACAAAGCCAGAAAAGAAGTTACTGTTCCCATCTTCCTGGGTAAGCCAGATAAAACTGGCATAATGTTATCATTTATAAAATAAAGTAACAACCTTTGAGCGGGTCCCTGGAAACCATTGCCCACAAGATAATGCAGCATCAGGGGTCGTGCTACAACCCGCATTAAGTCAGTGGTATTAGGGAAATGCAGAGGCAAGCCGATCAATATTGTTTCTATAAAATCAAGTTCCAAGGAGCCATGACATAGTGAATAACAATAGCACTTCTACCTTTACCTCACAGTGGAAGATAGGAAATTAGCTGGGAACAGCACATTTGTCAATAACACAAAGAGATGGTTCCTGAACATGAACGGGAAGAGATGGGACATGGACACTAAGAAGAATCTTCACTTACACTGATTAGACACTACATAAATATGTACATACCTCTTCTCTATCCATTATTCTTGATGTCTATTGATAAATCAATATACATTATATTGGTCCATGAATTTTATAGTATATTTTTAATGTAATTGTTTGTTAGACAGGGTCCACACAAAAATGTATTAAGGGCAGCCCATGATGTGGTTTTTTTGACCAACAAATAAGGGCGACTCTACTTTTCCCTGACCATTACCTAAGGGAATGTCACCTATCTCTGCCTCCTCCCCGGGAAAGCACCAGAGAAAAAACAAGTAGAAAGAAAAAGAGAGTGGAGTGTAGAAGTTAGCGGACCAGACCCTCTGACATACCTTTTAAGCCTTGGACCTACAGTTCTAATCTGAGACAAAGTGACTGAGAAGTTATGAAATTCAACAGGATATAGTTTAAGAAGATTGCTACCTTGGAGGAGAAGATGTTAGCAGTTAACTGGAAAATTAAATCCCATAGTTATATCTCCCTTCTAGCTTCTGCCATCTCAGAGGAGTTTCCTTGAGATTGCAGATTCAATTTTTTATTTCACAAACTAAGTACTTAATTTTATGAATAGCCATTATCAGCTTGAATTTTTCATCCAAATTAAATCTAGAGTTTGTTTTGGACCTCCAAAGATAATCCATGCTTAGCCCCACAATAAAAAATTAAATAAAATAGATGGATAGCTAGAGGGACACAGCAGAGCTAGAAACACCTGTTCAGCAGACTAAAATTTTACAGAAGGGGGCACCTGCATGGCTCAGTTGGTTAAGCATCTGCCTTTGGCTCATGTCATGATCCTGGGGTCCTGGGGTCAAATCCTAGGTCATCGGTCTCCCTGCTCAGTGCAGAGTCTGCTTTTCCCTCTGCCCCTCCCCGCACCCATGCTTGAGCACTCTCTCTCTCTCTCTCTCTCTCACATAAATAAATAAATACATAAATAAAATTCTAAAACACAACTGAAACCTTAAGGCAATTATGAAATACATGATTAGTATACTCCTTGCCATGATTTATGTTTGTATTTCTCAGTATACTTGGCACAATTAGGGAAATGTTGCAGACTGTTGCACCCAGTGGCCTATAAACATGAATATTTAAAAGAGTGTGATAGCAATATTCCTCATAACTTATTACATCATTCTTTTCAAGCATAGAGTGCTGGTGATTCAGAATAAAGTGTGCATTATAATAGACCTTCATATTTCAGGCCTAGAAATATTTCTTCTATTTCATTGTCTACAAGGATACAAGAAATATTAAAAAAAAACCACTCTTGTAAAAGTAGTTTTCCTCTGTAAATTTTTATCAATTGTGACACATGTACCAACCCACACCACAAATATGATGATTTTCTTATTCAAATTTGGGGCTGAAAAGAAGTGAGTCTAACTAAAAGCAGTCTATAAATGCTGAATATCTGTATCTGTATCTCTGTCTGTCTATCTCCATTAAATATTCAGTTGCTCTTATTGGTTACAGGCTCCCTATATCTTCTAAGAAATTTGCAAACTCTTTGACACCTATCACACTTTTTAACCCTTTCGAATTTTAGTATATGTGCCTCCAAGCAAGCACTTAACTCTGCTTTCCCTTCAATCACTGTGTGCTGAATAAATCAGCTCCTTAATTCCTTCTTTCCTTTGGTGCACACGTTCACATGCGCAAAGCCCTGGCTCAGTGGGGGCGATAAGACACTTCATTAAAGCCAGCATTCCAAGACAGAAACAGACGTCAAACAGTATTTACAAAAGACCCTGTAAGCCTACTGGCTAGAATACACACAGAAATCCCACTGGCAGGATCAAATCCCAGCACTCTACAAGCAACAAGTTTTGTAACTAAAAAAAAAAAAAATGTGCATAATAACAGAACCTCCTAGGGCTGTTGCCGGGATTAAGTGAACCGTCCTTACGAGAATGTCTGCTCCGTGGTAAGATTCAATAATAAGATGTTATTATTAACAAGCAGGATAACTGCATGAGAAGAGAAATTCAGGATGTGATGTGATTGTAATAGGAACCCACATAAAGTATGAAAAAACAAATCCAACTTAAAAATAACTTGCTGTGTAATATGCTGTGGGCGACTGAGTGTGCCTGCACTTGTTCATCTAAACCACTGCTCTTACTCCCTTCTTTCCTTCAGGCACTCAGTAAGTACCTCAGTAAGTACCTGTGTAGACACAGGTGCAGGATGAGAACAGAACCTGCATTGATGAGTTTATAGTCTATTTGGGGAACAAGGAGAGGAGATTTACTGCCCCCACAGATCCAGTGGGCATTTGATCATAAGTGGTAAACATGGCAAGAACTCAGAAACTTCAGAAGTCAGTAAAACTTTCTTTCTTTCTTTTTTTTTTTAAAGATTTTATTTATTTGACAGAGAGAGATCACAAGTAAGCACAGAGGCAGGCAGAGAGGAAGGGAAGCAGATTCCCTGCTGAGCAGAGAGTCTGATGCGGGGCTCGATCCCAGGACCCTGGAATCATAACCTGAGCCTAAGGCAGAGGCTTTAACCCACCAAACCACCCAGGTGCCCCAGTAAAGTGTATTTTTTTCAGGGTGTATGAATCTCCTTAAATTCACATGTCACGGGGAATGGTCAGATCTCTTACTTGGAAATGCAGTCTCTCACTTCATTTCTTGCATTGTCTTGCTATGTATAAACACATGATTAAATTTTTATAAGATTTTAAATCTTGAAATGAGATACTACAGAAGCACTATTAAAAATTCATAAATCTTGCGCAACACATGTCATAATTAGCTTACTTCCCATCTTGCAGCGCTAACATCATTTTAGGGTGGCCACGTTCCAGCTTCTGCTCAGGAAACGATGTTAGTGTATGAATCTGTAGGATAAGGATAGAGGCGGTGTGTGGTGTAGTCTAGTTGCTAGAGTCCTGGTCCCAGATTTTGAAGGTCTATTTCTTCCGCTAATTGAAGCAAATATTAATTAAATATTTATGTGAAGGATCTCTGTTCTTTCAGCCTATTCTATCTTTTTTTTTTTTTCCTTCTGGAGACCGTGACCCTGTCTTCCCCTTAGGAAATGGAGGTCAGCTGACCCCCACCCCCAGCTTCAGTGTAGTCGTGTCCCTCAGTGGAGCCACGTGAGCATGTCCATCTCAATGGCCACCTTGCTTGGTTCAAGGACATGGTGCAAAAACAATTCTGTGAGTCACCCCTGGTGCTTTGGCGGGGCTATTGGCAAAAAGATGTTTTGTTTTGTTTTTTTTTCCCCTTGAGTTGCCAGTCGTGGGCAGGTTGACCTGAAGCTTCCATCAGCCACTGGCCACCCAGAGCCTGCCAACGAGGACATGGAGTGTGACTCTAAAGAAAAAGAGAGGACAAGGGGCACCTGGGTGGCTCAGTCAGGTAAGCCTCCCACTCTTGATTTCAGCTCAGTTCACGATCTCAGGGTTGTGAGACCGAGCCCCACATAAGGGTCTATGTTTAAGATTCTGTCTCTCTCTCAAGAAAAAGAAAAAAAAGAAAGAAAGAAAGAGAGAGAAAGAAAGAAAGAAAGAAAGAGTAAAGGAAGAAAAAGAAAGCAAGAGAGGGAAAGAGGAAGTCCATGTGCTGATGTCTTCTCTACAGGAGGAGCACAGGCTCATTGGGGGCAGAAGTGTACACCACTTCCCAGAAGCAAATGTAATTTCTGTCTTTAATTCTCATTTTACCTGGTGGCAAAACCAGGAATCTGAGATAGCTCTATGTATCAGCCAACTCAGGGCCTGGCCTCTCCCCTTCCCCTGAAGTTGATGGAAAGTTCCACAGCAGGGAGGGTCCAGAGATGCCACCCAGTGTCCCTCTGGCCAACCTCTCTGAGAAGTTCAGGACTCCACGGGCTTCCGGCCCTTTGGCTTCCTTGTCTCGACCTTGCCTTCCCCCTGGAGGGTCCAGCTCTCCCCTGACAACCCCCAAGTCGGCCCTGCCACGCCAAACCACCTTTGTCCCTCCGCTGGCTCACCATGATGTCACACAGTGCCACCTGGGGCTTAAATGGCCCTAATGTCACAGGTGTTCTCTCTGCTTCAACCCCTCCCACTACCACCCCCGCCCCCAGTCAAGCTGTGGCCTTTTCTGCCACGGGACCACGGCAGGGCTCTCCCCCCTGACCGCTCTCTGACTGCCTCTCTCCTCAGAAGCCCGCGTAGCAGAGGGACTTCACCACCTCTTCTTCCTCCCAGCTATTCCTTCACATCCTCTTTGTCTTTTGACACTAAAACCCTTGTCTCTGGTGAGAGACATGGCTCACAGAACGCACAACAGGTGGCCTGATTTTGCTTTAAACCAATCTGCGAAGGGGACCGGGGTTGGAGGATGGGGCAGTATCGACAGAAGATTAGCCACCTGTGATCAACCGTTGAAGCTAGCTCATAGCCCAGGGGGGTTGAGCACACTCTTCTCTCCACTATTTTACTACCATTTCCTCTATGTTTTGATTGTTGGAACACTTTCATATTGTAAAGTATTTCATAAAGGGGGAAGATCAGTTAATATCAAACTATTCCTCCATTAGGCACTGATGATCAGGGTTTGGCTAATAGAGAAATATTAAAGGACATCAAACAGAAAACAAACAAACAAACAAAACAACAACAATAAAAACAAAATCTTGACCAGACTGTAATTGTGAAAGGTGGTTATATGGTGGAAAGACAGAAAAACGGGAAAGACTAGCTTCTTGAACTAGAAAAATTGAGTCCAGAAGTGGTAGAGCTGGAGCGCGCCTCCAGGCAAAGACAGTGTGTGTCTTCTGCGGGCTGGATCTGGGAAAGGAGATCTCAATGTTCATGCCATCTTCCTGCTTGGGTTACAGGGGGAATGGCAGGGCTGTTTACCCATACGGGGAATTCAGAAGTAGAGTCAGGATTGAGGAATGAGATATTTGGTCCAAGTCTTGACTTTGTTATGAGATTTTTGAGGGCTCTTAAGAGAGTCCGCTAATTCTGTGTGTAGCTTTTGTGCATGTGTAATTGTGCAAATAATATAAAATGATTCAAAATACTTTAAGACATAAAGAATTATTAAATATAATTATTGTTTTCAAAAAATACGTAATAGGTAATATGACCCCAGTAAATGACCAATGATGAAACAAATAATATTTTAATAGTCTTGGTCTCTAAATCCTTTTTTTTTTAAAATTCCCCAAATCAGTTCAAAAGGGCAAATTTTCAGGAGAGAAGCTAATTTTCTTGTACACCAACAAATTCAAGGGAAATAAGATATGTATGGTTGATGATCATAGTAACAAATTCGAAAATGAACGTTTGGAGAGAAAACAATTCAAAATGCAGTCAGTGGAAACTGTTTGTCTTAGCTTACCAAAGAATGTATATAGATTTATTTTAGTATTGTGTCAAGTTCAAATAGCTAGTAAGAAACAAGATGAGTGTTGAAACTTGAACGAACACAGGGCTATGGATTTCAGTCGAATAAGATAAAATTAAAAAGTCTTCACTCAAGATATACAGTATGTATGCAGATACCAGCAAAGATACCATCTCCTTGCAAAGGAAAAGTTGGAAACTAAGAAAATATTTTTCAATCCAGGAATCACTTACTGCATGATATTGAAAACTGACTTTAACACCAGCATTTTTTTTTTCTTAATTTGTCCTTCAGGGTTAGATCTCAAAATCATTCCCTTTCCCTCTGCTAATTCTTTTAGGTAGCAGTCCTCAAAGCTTTTCTTAAGGTGAGAGTCCTGTGGTCCAACTTGTACACGTTTTATTACAAGAACTTCTTTTGCCTTTCCTTTGAGAAAGTCATGGCTGTTTTTCATAAAGAAACATTGATAATTTATTCCTAGAATTACAAAGCATTTTCCGGCACTGCAAAGAAGGGAGACTCGTTTGTTATAGTCCGACGTGCTTACATTGATTTAAATTCCCAGCGTTCTGTTCAAGTCTGACCTCTGTGCAAAGTGGCCTTTATTTCTCTCATCTAAGGAGTTCCTGCAGAGGTCTGGAATGCCACTACTGAGAGAGCGTGTCAGCAGCATTTCTTAGCAAAACACTGCCAGAGATACAGAAAATAAACAGCTTTGAAAAATAGCTGAGTTGAAGTGCTTCCAGATCCAACTCCAAATAGCTAAACTCCCTTAAAGCCTGTTAAATATTACAAAAATCAGGTCATTAACATCGTTGAGCTTGCAGATTGCAACATGACTTAGAAGCAGAAAGCAATATTGGTCCGCAGACAGGACCATCTCTTCAGGGTGGGGAAGAGGAAGGAGGCTGAGAACTCAGAACTGAGGAGCTCTCAGGGGATATGATAGCTAATTTGGGTTGCTGAGGACTGATAAAGAGCTCAGCACCTAATTAAAACTGCTTTGCCAACAGTTCCCCCAAGCAAAATAAATGTCTCTATTTGGAATCAGTGATCGCCCTCTGGGGAGCCATCATAAGTCAGAAATGATAACTTGGCCTTTTGGAAAAATCTTCCCCCTAAAAGATGGTAAGCCAGAGTGATGAAAATCACAAGTTCTGACGTTCTGGAACAAGGTCACGTTGGTCTTATCTGAACAAGCATATCTCACTCCACTATCAGGCTAGGAAAAAATAAAGCCTGGGAAGGGCTCATGCTCTAGGGAGAAAGTTCTCAGCCTTTTGCACAGTGGATTAGAGCAGTTCGTCCATGAAAATGCATGTCCTGGGCAATCACAGTACTCCATCAATGCAAGCCATTCCGAGGGAGCTTCCAAGGCCCTAGGCACCACCAGGGAGAACATTCTATGCCTCTCTACAGACCTGTGGGTGTGAACTTTTAACCACCACTAGGGGGTGATAAGGAGTATCTCGTTACTTCACTACTTAAATCATTTTCAGACATCCATCTCTAAGATCCCATGCAGCATGAATGACAAGGAATTAAGGCTCTATCACTATTGACACTCTCATGCATTTACCTGACTCCAAGTGATCAAAGTTTCTGAGTTTCACTTACAGAGCAAAGAATCCAGAGAAGGCCACACTGGTTATAGCTGAGATGCCTGGTGGGAACCTGTTGATCCCACTACTTGAGGGCCCTCTCCTGGGCACCCACGGCTCAGCAGAGGCTTTGTGTGTACCTGGCTGGACCAGCTTCCCGGGTCACACAGGAAACCTCCTCCGAGAACTTCCAAGGGTGCATACACCTTTTCCATATCTTTCCCTGACTGGGGCCTCTGCTCTCCTTCTCTCTTCAGAGACAGAGTCAGCTCTAAACAGACAGACTTCTAAGAAAAGATTAAAAAAGAGTTGTCTTTTAGAGCGCCCTCTCAGATTGAGCTCCCAAAGGATAGGGAACACAGTGGTATCCATTACCTTTCCCAAAAAAGAAAGATCTCTCTCTCTCTCTCTTTTTCTCACTCTTTCTCTGTGTCTCTCTCTCCCTCTCGCTCACACACACACTTACACACACACCCTTCAGTTTAAAAGAAGTTAACATTAGAGGTGTCTGGCTGGCTCTGTTGGTTAAGCAGCTGCCTTCGGCTCAGGTCATGATCCCAGGGTTCCAGGATCAAGCCCCGCATAGGGCTCTCTGCTCAGCAGAAAGCCTGTTTCTCTCTCTCTCTTCCTCTGCCTGCTGCTCTCCCTACTTCTGTGTGTGTGTGTCAAATAAATAAATTAAATCTATTAAAAAGGTTAACATTATTATTATTATTCCATGTAACAAATGAAGAAATTAAGGCTCACCCATGTTTACTAACTTCCCCTAAGTGAGTATGGTGTGGGTTGGACCCAGGTTGGTCTAAATCCAAAGCCGTTCTTTTAAAACTTATTCTGTCAGAGGCAGAAAAAAGTCAGCATTATAGAAGGTGACTCATAAGAAAATAGTCTTCATTTAATTAAAAAAAAAAAAGAAAAAGAAAAAAAGGGACGCCTGGGTGGCTCAGTCAGTTAAGGGTCTGCCCTTAGCTCAGGTCAGGATCCCAGGATCCTGAGATCAGCGTTCCCATTGGGCTCCTTGCTCAGCAGGGAGCCTGCTTCTCCCTCTGTCTGCTGCTCCCCCTGCTTGTGCACACGCACGTGCTCTCTCTTTCTCTGTGTTTCTCTCTGACAAATAAATAAATAAAATCTTAAAAAAAGAAAAGAAATTAGGTTCTTAAGAAAGTAGCCCGTTAACAGGCAGATGCTGATGCTGATGGCAAGATAAACTGATTACAGACCATTTCTTGTTTGTTTGTTTTTTACATTAAGATAAAGAGCACAGCTAAACGAGAGAAAAAGGGACCAGAATCTCAATTTATGGACATGTGTTGTATTCATTGTATATATACCTGGGTAGCAAATTACTGAAAACTTAATGGCTTAAGACAACAAATATTGGCAGCGCACGCTCTGCGGGTCAGAAACCCAGAGGTGACTGGGTGCCTCCTCCTCAGGCTCTCTCGTGAAGGGGGATAATCATCGCGAGACTGAGGCAGAGGCTCTTCCTTGTTGACACACATGCCTGCTGGTCAAACTCAGTTCCTCCTGGGTTGCAGGGCTGAGGGCTTCAGTTGTTCATCATGCCTCAGAAGCCTTTCCATAATGTGGCTCGCAAGTAGACCTCTGGCTTCTGTCAAGTGAGTGAGAGAGAGAGCAAGAGAGAGAGAGAGTAAGAGAAAGAAGGGTAGAGAGAGTGAGTGAGATTGGATCCATTGTCTTTTTGTAACCTGTCTTAATCCATTTGCGCTGCTATAAATAAATGTCAGATACTGAGCAGCTTAGAATAGAAATTTATTACTTGCAGTTCTGGGCTGGAAGTCTGAGGTCGGGCTGCCAGCATGGTCAGGGGAGGGCTCGCTTCCAGGTTGCAGACTTCTCTCCATCCTCACATGGCAGAAGGGGCTGGGGAACTTTCTGGAGGCTCTTTTGATCCTTATCAGGAGAGCTCCACTTTTATGATTTAAGCATAAAATCATATGCTTAAATATGATTTAATGCATATTAATCATGCATTGACCATGCATGTGTGAACAGACACACAGTATTCACACCTTTGTGACATATACTCACACACAACTCTTAGATGTAAATCTCAGTTACATCCAAAACTAACTAGAATCTCCTAGAAACACTTGCCAATAAATACGTTCAATTAATGAGATTTTACCTTAAACTCCTCCCCTATCTCCCATCTTGGTAAATGGTACCCACCATCTCTGTGAACACAGACACCCAAACCAAAATTGGGAAGCAGCCCTGGTCCTCTGTCTCTGACTTTCCCCATCTGATCCCTTGCCCTTGTCTATGCAGACCTCTTTGGTCACTTCTTACTGCCCCAAATGCAGCTGTCTTAAATTAAGATCTCATCAGTGCCCCAGAGCCAAGCTGGCTTCCTTTTTTTTTTTCTTTTCTTTTTTTTTTTTTAGTTAAAGGTTTATTTATTTGGCAGAGAGAGATCACAAGTAGGCAGAGAGGCAGGCAGAGAGAGAGGAGGAAGCAGGCTCCCTGCTGAGCAGATAGCCTGATTCGGGACTCGATCTCAGGACCCTGCGATCATGACCTGAGCCGAAGGCAGAGGCTTTAACCCACCGAGCCACCCAGACACCCCAAGCTGGCTTCCTTTCAGAAGTGAAAATTGTCCTCTACTCCCAGCTCCTCGCCTCACTTTGCCAGCTGGACTCAGCAATTTACCACAGAGAGATCTCTCTGTAACTCACAAGTTGCTTCATGAAAATTGCAGGCCTCCCTCATCTCTGTCGGGTCAGATCTAGTTTCTGGAACAGGGCTGGGCCAGAGGCCATGCAGCCCTCGCCCTCTCTCTTTTCTGTGTCTCTCTCTTTCCTGAGATGTGTCCAAAACTTCCCTCTTAAAGGAGGCTTTCTAAATGCCGTGTGCAAAGATGTTTCTGGTGCCTGAGTGAGGGAAGGATCTGCCAGCCGCTCATGGTTTTGCCGTTTGCAGCTAAACTAGGAATTCTAGTTTAGACTCAGCTGGAGCACCTATAGGCGGAGAAACATCTGACTCTGCAAAGGCAGCCCCTGAGAAGGTGTGAAAACACTACCATCCATTTAACAGAGTAACAGATAGACAGTGAAGTCCTTCCACGCGGGGACTTATGATAGCTTTTATGGGAGTAAAGGATCCACACACCCCAAAGTCAGGTAGCAGTGGTCAAAGAAGACAGCAACAGACTGAGCCTGAGGGAGAGGTTCTGGGCTGCCATGGAGTAACCTAAGGCCTCGGACTGCTTGGTTCCATTGATTTCTGGAACTGTGAGGAAGGTGATGATGTTCTCTGGTAGCCCGATCAGCAGACCCTCCAGAGCCAGGCTCTGTAACTGGGTCACAGTCCCCTAACTCTTACAGTCTGATCTCAGGACAGGTTTAACACTTTCCTGTTCCTTTCCCTAACACTTGCCTTGTATCTGCCATGAATGGATTATTTTGCCTTCAGCTCAAGCCATTAGGTACAACAGAATCTTCCTGAGAGATGGACCAGAGCAGGGCAAGACAAAGGAACGACTTTTTCTCTCTCATGGAACACAGTCAGGCACCCTGGTAGAAGTCAGGCAATCCAATCTTTCTGCCAGTTGTAAAAACCTTGCATGTTATCTGTAACGGGAATCTCGTGTTTGTTGCTTTTACAGCATTTCTTTCTCTTATCTTTTGTTAACTACTCCCTGATCTTATTTTGGGGAATCAGCCCTCCCCCGAACTCATTTTATGTGGTTCCTGTAAGGGTGACTCTGTTTTGGGAAATCAAAACTGAGAAGTGTAGCAACTGAAGGTAGTTCATCTCTGTGCCTCAGTGAGGTGACACGTGGCCCCAGCCAAATGAAACATAGTTAATCCCAGGACGATTGCTGGAATTTTTAGGAAATAGCAACCATCTTACTTCTAAGGTTGCTAATCAGGCAGGATATAATCCCGAAGCTTTTGGAGTCCTCACTGCTTCCTCTTGGAGACAGCTCACCTTAGAATGAGACCAAGATAGAGAAAAGCAGAGTTTGCCGTTGAACAAATAGTGTTCCCATGGACATTATTTAATCACCTGGACTCAGCCATGCTGTCACTTTTCAGTTAAATAAACCAGGATATTCCCCTTTGTGCCTAAGGCTACTGATGTTGAGCTTCTGACCCATACAACCCGCAGCAACCCGTCCACCTTCCACAGCTTCATGGCTGGGAGGTTATTAGCCTTGACTTTGATCATTCCAGATAGACAAACCTTCATTTTCTGCCAGGGCTCTGGATTTGGGACCCTGATTCTCAGTTCTTCATTGTATTAAGCAAAATCTGCTATCTTACTTTTACTAATGTTCCCTGAACTTGTTCATTTCGTTCCATGCGTAGTCAAAGAATAGCAAGTGTAAGACTCCTGAGGCAGGTAGATTTAAATTTTTTGTGTTGGGCCCTACTGAATGAGGGGCATAGTGAGATATATGATATTAGATGGGATGAAGGTCGACCTGAGAAAACTGGATTTCCTGGCAAGAATAACCAGAAGCCATGTGAGTATTTGTAACATGGGAAAACAAATGTGATTTGAGTTACAATGTTTCAAAGATCCCACATTCTTGCCAAGGAAGCATTGGAAGATACCACATCTTTATGCCACCTGCCAGTCCTTCAGGAAGTTGAGGTCCCTGTTGTTCCCAGTTCCCATAAGTTTCTTCTTTTCTAGCACAAATATCTCCAGCTTCTTCAGCCTTGTTTCAAGCCACAAGGTCCTCAGGCTTCACAACAGCATGGTATCTTTCCCTAGACTCATTCCAGTTTGTCAATGTTCCTCGGAAAATACAATAATGCTCAGTCTGACTTTAATAACAGCTGATACTGCCTGAGCTGTGAATCCCATTATGAGATCATCATTTTCTTTCTCCTATCTCTTTACCCCTACTGGTGTGGCTTAAGCCTGTTCTCCCATTTTAGGCTATGTCACCCTCTTAATGTTTTTTAAACATTTATGTTTATTGATATATAACATACAGATATCAGCAAACTTTACCTCTAACCACAGCCAGTCTGTTCTCAGGATTTATGAATTCAGTTCTTTTAAATTTAACATATAAGGATTTGTCTTTGTCTCAGTTATTTCATTTAGCTTATGCATGTGTATGTTTGAAAAATCAAAATGAGGTTTAAATAGCATGTTACTCATAGTTGGACATAAAAACATGGCTAGTTTAAGCAGATCAATAGCAGTTAAAAGATGTCTTTGGAAAGTTACCAAATTGTCCCTGGATATTTGTTTCCAATAATAATGAGATCATTAAAGTTATCTACTTCATCCTTCAGTGTTTATGTTTGACTGTTCCAGTAAAGAGCATGTTAATATTTTAGAATTCTCAGCAAGTGACAATGTATGCTCCAGCAACAAGCCGCAGTCCACCTGGTAGAAGGTTCTCTGACTATAGACCAAGCTCCTGGTGAGAAGCTTCTGCATGACAGCCTTGCAAACCCTAATTTTAGAGGGTAACATTGAATTCCACCTGGCTGGTGAAAATCAAAGGCTGTCTTTATAAAAGCAGTAATTATTCTGACCACTTTGTCAGGGAACTTCAGAGGCAATTGTGTTCCCTATCCTAGCAGCTATAGTCAGGACTACTGTTAGCTCAAACATAATTTTATAGTTCTTCTTTCTTCTTAGCAGGCACAAGTCTACACCAGCTTTCCTGGCTTAACGAAAGGATCATGGGCTGGATGACTTCAGCCTTTTTTTCATCTTTTGTTAGTTATCCATTGCCAGAATAACACTGTATAACAAATCATTTGATAATTTAGTGGCTTAAATAACAATCATTGATTATTTCTCATGAATCTCATGAGTTTTCTGGCCACTTATGCTCATATGGGGCTTTCCATCATCTGTAGTCAGCACTAGATTCGGAGGGGTGGCTAGTCTAGAATCCTGGCTGGATCCACTTATCTCTGCTCCATATAGTTTCTCAACCTCCAGTAGACCAGCCCAGGCTTATTCTGATGGCGGAAGCAGGTGTCCCATAGATAGAGCAGAAGCTACAAATCCTCCTTGAGGTCTGTGCTTGAAAATGGCATGCTATCACTCCTCCCACATTGGATTAGTCAAAGCAAGTTACAAAGAAAGTACAGATTCAAGGGGTGGGGAATAGACTTCAATTCTAGAAGATTCAGACTCACATTGCAAAGGGAATGGTTGTGAGGTGGAGAGTTGGGCCATTCTTGTAATCAATCTACCACATATCTTTTCAGTGAGGCACCTGCTGCACTTTATAAAGCTTTAATTTGTTGAACAACTAGGTAAAGTAATAGTCACACTTTATTTGCCTTAACTAGGTAAAATAATAGTCACACTTTATTTGCTTTAACTAACTAAAAAATATTTTGAGAATATTTATTATCTCAAATAATATATGTATTATGTGTATATGTATTATATATACATATATGTATATATGTGGTATATATATGTGCCATATGTATATACGTATATATTTATATATGTATATATGTACCAGGATAACGATGGTGAGCAAAATTAGATATGATCCCTGTGTTCAGAAAGCCTGTGGTCTGAGGTCTTCCTGCTCTTCTATTACCATTTTGGTAGTATATAGGTAAGCATTGTATTTTTCACGTCAGTATCAGTTCCAGGTATAAAATCTGATGATCTCTTTTGAAACTGTGGGCATCAGAATAACCAGAAGTTTCATGACTAGGAAAGGTCATGTATCAGTTCCAGGTGATTCAAATTTGAAATAAGATTGAGTCATGTTAAAAGTCAATATTTGATCTGTGGTCAGTCTCTTTCCCAGCATCAACAGCTGCGTCAATCTGAGTCCTTAATCCTTCTTAATTTGGCCATTGCCTCCAGTCTGCAGATTTCAAAAATCATGGTATCTGACTTAACTCTATTACTGAAATCAAGTTTAAAGCATCCCCAAAAGGCAGATGCTCCAGAATTAGAAACATCTTTAACAAAACCGTTGGATTCTAAAGTTTGAAGTCTCCTTAGAAATCCTGTGATCCAAAGTCTTTATTTTATAGACATAGAAGCCAATATGCAGAGAGGCAGAAATATGTGCCCAAATTCACTTATCCAGGCAGCACTAAAGCCAGAACCAGACCTTAAGTCTCCTCCCTTTTATCCCAGGGTTCTGTTCAGCACCACACAGACCTCCTTTCTTCAGCTCTGACTGTACACTAGAGTGCTTCATTTCCCAGAGGCTTGTCATTCATCTTGAATGAATTGCTGGGGACGAGAGTCGACACAAGGAAAACCGTTGTAAAGGTCATGGCGGTGATTCAGGCAAGCCAAGTGTTCTGAAAAAGGGACGTAGGAGAGGACGTCAAGAAAGCTGCAAATATTCCAAAGAATATTGAGAGTCAGAAGTGACAGAATTCCTGGAGAGAGGAAAAGAGAAGAAATAAGGATAGCAATGGGGTTTCTGACATGAATGATGGGGTGGTTGGGTTGGTAGCTCTACTCAGAGAACTCAGCTTTGGCGTGGAAATTGAGAGATTGGTTTTACCCACAATTTTGAACCGCCTTCCAAATGTGTAATTGAGAATCTCCTTTGGTCAGTTGTAGTTACAGGTTTGGGGTTTAGGATGGAAACATGCAATGAGCACGTTGGCTCACTCAACAAACCAGAGGCAAATGTCTACCAGGTCCTGAGCATCGTGCTGTGTGCAGAGAACACGGTGAGAAGCAAGACAGATTGGTACCTGCTGTCACAGTGTTTCCACCATCACAGGACGGTGTGATCCCATGAACATTCCTGGTTGCTTTATCCCTTGTAGATGTCAAAGGCACAGCCACAGTATTCTGTGATCTGCCCCGAAGGCCACATTATTCCGTGTAGATGTCAAAAGGACAGACTCCACAGTACTCAATGATTTCTCCACCAAATGAAGCTCACTGGGAAATGGTAGAACAAGAGCCCTAATCTGCTTTTCAGTGGCTCATATGATCTCAACCTCTCCTCCTCGCTTCTCCTCTCCTGCAAGATCTGGACAGGAGCTTCTTTATTATCATAAGCCAGGTTGGATCTCCTGTCTTTCTGAGTCCCTTTTCCAGCTCAAATTTTTTCGCAAGTACTGAAAACACATTTCAACGATTTAAACATGGATTTTCTCCTTTCTTCGTGCCTGTGCTGGCCACAGAGCATTCCCCTTGATACAGTCAGGGCCTGCAGTGCTGGAATGAATGAGGCCTGTGATTTTGCACTCTTCTCTTTCTGACCCTCTTTTCTCTTGTGTTCCAAGTAAAATATCTCTGACCATCATATGCCAGTCATTCCTCCAGCTGCAAGGCTTACAGAGAGAGCTGCCCCAAAGAGCATCTCAGAGTGCCAGGAGAGGAAGCCAAGCATTTATGTCATAATAGGTTATTTAGGCAGAATTAGAAATTTATGGCAAAACATGGATTGTCGGCTAGTAATGATCAGTTATGTCATCATAACAACGTCTATTTATTGAATGATTACTGGACGCCAGACACTGTACCAAGACAAAGCTATATGTAAAATATTTCATTTAATCCTTACAATTCCCTTATTTGACAGATCAAGGGAATGAAGCTTAAACAGGTTAAATACCTCTAGGCAGCACCGCTTATCAGAACTGGAATATATATCTCTCCATTCCCTCCAAAACGGGCCCTTAACCACCGAACTGAACTAAATTCCTGTGCATTCAACAATTTCTCCAAATGGGATTTCAAAGTCTGCTGTGCTCTTCTTAGAGCACCGTGTAAACTGTTCATCACAAGGCCTTCTTCCTTTATTTGTCTGACCATCAGCAGAGCTGAATGGCGCATGTGGACTGTCTCTCACACGTGCCCCCCACCAAAGCACACCCCGCACACACAAGCAGTCCTAAGAACTCGGTGCTGAATAGAACAAAGAATTCAAGAATACTTAATTTAAATTACAAGCTAATTTTGGGGGTGTCTGTTCGGCTTAGTTGGTTAAGCATCTGACTCCTGATTTCTGCTCAGGTCATGATCTCTGGGTCCTAGGATCCAACCTCACCCTGGGCTCTAAGCTCTGCAGGGAGTCTGCTTAAAGATACTCTCTCTCCCTCTCCCTCTGCCCCTGCCCACTGCTTGCTCTCTTTCTCTCTCAAATAAATAAATCTTTTTAAAAGAAAAACAAATACATAAATTACAAGGTAATTTAATAATAATCAGTGTCATGTCTCACATGAGGAAATAAGAAATTGAGCCACAGCCTTAAAAATTTTAAATGATGCAAGGATATCAAGTGATATCTCTTTCACAAACAAGGCACACAAAGGGAAAAGGAAAGCTGGGCGAAGTGTGAGGAAAATGACCTACACTGTTTGTTGTAATTAAATGAAAGTTAGATTGGTTTCAATATACAACATAAAATGAGCCAACCAGAATGATTCAGTTGGAGAAATCTATTGGATTCCAATTTATGTAAATTTTGAGTGACAGAGAAATACCAAAAAGGTGAATTTTTAACCCTGAAAAGAATAGTAAGTGTAAATTTATTTATAATGCTGTTAGAGTTTGTTCCCAAACTTGCTCAGCCCTGAAGTTTCAACCCCAAGGTACACACCCACAATTTCTTCTCTTTAGAGAAAGATGGCATGTAAAGACAACAAATAGAATCTCCAGTGTTTTTCAAAGTTGAATACCTCAGGTTTTCAGCAAAACATAGTTTGGGTTCGAGTAGGTTTTGCCTTATACCATAACCAGCCACTAGATGGCGAAATACAACATAAAATGGACGTTGCGGACTCGGAAGACAGAAGTGGAAGTGAAGCTCAGTTAGTGAAAACCTCTAATTGCACTATATTCATAAAGAGGTATAATGTAGTCATTCTTAAGGTGTGCGCATCACTTCTAATTAAAAACTTAGTAATTCATTCAAATTCTTTCCTAGAAGTCCTAAGGCTAGACCAGTTGCCTGCAAGGGTGTTTCCCTGCACCGGTGTTTCCCACCTCTGCCAGTCTCCTGCCCAGAGCCTCGCTGCTTTGTATCTCTCAGCACCAACCACCGCTTTGTCTGGGCCCTAACTACAATTATCTTCTGCCACGTTCTCCATCAGTCTTCTTGGCTTGCCGTCACCAGCCTCCACCATTCATCCTTGCATATTTGCTTGGACCGAGTTCAGCTTGCCGTCACTCTTTTTGACGTTTTGAGCCTCACGAACCCAATTTCTCAAAAAGTGCACCTAGTGGGATGCTCTATTTCCAGGTCCCATCCTGAACCCAAACAAGCCCCAAGATGCAAGACGACTTTCAAAAATGGGTCACATGTATGTTTTAGGAAGGCTGATGGAGAAGAAGAAAAAGATGAAATTCAGATCAGTTAAATAGCTTATTCAAAAAAAATTTTTTAAAAGATTTATTTATTTATTTGACGGACAGAGATCACAAGTAGTCAGAGAAGCAGGCAGAGAGAAAAGGAGAAAGCACGTCCCCTGCTGAGCAGAGAGCCAGATGTGGGGCTTCATCCCAGGACCCTGAAATCATGACCTGAGCCGAAGGCAGAGGTTTTAACCCACTGAGCCACCCAGGCACCCCACTTATTCAAATTTCTTACCAATAATTGCTAAGGGGCACCTGAGTGGTGCAGTCAGTTGAACCTCAGATTCTAGGTTTTAGCTCGGGTCAGAATCCCAGGGTCGTGAAATAGAGCCCGTTCTGGGCTCTCCGCTCAGCGAGGAGTCTGCTTAAGACTCTCTCTCCCTCTCTCCTTCCCTCCTCTTCTCCCTCTTAAATAAACAAATCCTTTAAAAAATAATAATAACTGCTAAAAGTAGAATCAGATACTCCTGACACCTGACTGGCCCCTCCTTTTGGTCAATCATATCTTTCTTTGATCATTAAATGAAAGAACAGAATAGCAATTTGGCAGGGACGGGCGGTGGGGGGAGATGTCTGCCAAGCAGACCTGATAATCTCTTCTGAGTGTTATCAGTGAAACCATTTTTTTTTTTTTTTAATAGAAGAAAAGTTATCTGGTAGCTTCTCCCCTGTTCCGGACTTAATACTTTTTTACAATACTCTATACTCTGAAATCGAATCCTGTTACTAGACTCTCTTGTTGGAGATTAACAAAATGAAATTCAGTCTGAAATTTCCCAAAGTAAGGGATCTTTCTGAGAAACCTGTGCAATCCATACCAGTTGTCATTTTATATGTTGATACCTTTCAAAATGCTGAACTAGCCAAACAACATGCTTCGCGAACTCTTCCCCAACAAATGTACCTAACTTCAACTAACCTCATTTCCTTTGTGCCTGGCACATAACAGATGCTCCATCTGCCCACAAACGAAGAGAGGAAGGAAAGTAAGAGATGGGTGGGAATATGTAGGGAGATGCAGGAAAAGATGGATCTATTGAGAAGCTATAAAAGAAAAGTTTGTAAAATCACCAAGAAGCATAGTTTCTTTGTCCAGCTGAGATGAAGAAATGTCAACTTCTCATAGAAATGCTTTAGGCTTGGCCATTATAAAAAAAAAAAAAAATCCCTAATCATCTCTTTTCTAGACTAAACAATCCCAGCTCCTAAAACTTTCCCTCAGGACTTGCATTAATTGTTTTGGGGTCTATCTATACTAATTCTGATTTCTTTCTTAAAAGTCAGAGTTATTTGAGATTATATTCCATTGCTTTTCATTATCCTTTTAAATGTTATCCTTATTTGAGGAGATATTTATACAGTTAAAAGAGAAACCAGATGAAATTTCTATCTTTTTAAGGAGAAAACATATAGTGAAGCCCTTGGAAAAAAGTAGTTTTGTCTAAACAACCACTTTTTTACATACAAACCAATTTTATCATGAACTTTGCTTTTATAAAGAATAAAACAATTATTGCATCCAGATTTCTCAATCCCCCAACACACATGCGCATGCGCGTGCACACACACACACACACACACACACACACACTTCCTATGCTATGAAAAAACACTCAAACATAATATATTTCCCATGTAATAATATTTAACGAAATAAACTATTGAAATATTTCTTTACCCTGAATTCATGGACCTGAATTCAAAGAATCTGTTAAAGCCTAGGAAAACTCAGAAAACCTGTGGGCAAGTATTATTGGGAACACACAGATAAATTTTCCAGCTATGGACTTGCGTATTTCTAAATCAAACTGTTACCTATGAACCTCCTCCACCACAATCACCTTGTAGAAGGTATTTCAACAGTACTTCTTAGAAGTGCTGATTCTTGGTCTCCTTCCCAGACTTACAGAATTAGAATCTCTAGAAGCAGGGTCCAGAATTGGCATAGAAACCAGATGATTCTTACGAATATTTCAGTTTCAAGGGACACTTCTATTAAACTTTGGTCTTTTCACTTGGTGCAGCAATTTCTTTTCTTTTTCTGTCTTTTCTTTTCTCTTATTTTCTTTTGTATAAGTACAGAGATTTGTTTAAGTTGCTTTCTGAACAGTAATTGTAAAAGATGTAAAAGGTATGTTTCCTAACCAGCAAACACCCATCTAGTTAGCAACCTGATTATTGTGGACAGAGAATTTAATTGTGTTGCCAGGGATCTATAAGGTGCTTTGATCTCCCAGAGACTAGATTTATTTTTAGATGTTTATAATTCACTTACTTGGCTAAGTTCGTACCTCACATTGCAGTGAATTTGATCTCTTCTCTGTAGTGAACTAGAATGTAAGACATTGTATTATTGTTATTTTTTTAAGATGTTAGGGACTTCTCTTTTTTAAGATTTTATTTATTTATTTGACAGACAGAGATCACAAGTAGGCAGAGAGGCAGGCAGGTGGGGGTGGTGGTGGACCAGGCTCCCTGCAGAGCAGAGAGCCTGATGTGGGGCTCGATCCCAGGACCCTGGGATCATGACCTGAGCCGAAGGCAGAGGCTTTAACCCACCCAAGCACCCCAATATCTTAAAAAGATATTGTCTTTTTTTTTTTAAAGATTATTTATTTATTTATTTGACAGACAGATCACAAGTAGGCAGAGAGGCAGGCAGAGAGAGAGAGAGGAGGAAGCAGGCTCCCCGCTGAGCAGAGAGCCCGATGCGGGGCCCGATCCCAGGACCCCGGGACCAAGACCTGAGCCAAGGGCAGAGGCCCAACCCACTGAGCCACCCAGGCGCCCCAAAAAGATATTGTCTTTTAAATAAGGAAGTGGGAATACTTATTTTTGGTTGGCCACCATTGGCCAGTGAATTGAAAAGAAGGAAAACTAATGCTGGGATTTGATTACTAAAAGTCAGTGGTTTAAGTCTATGACATAGGATCTCAAGAAGTAGGATTGTGATTCTGGGATTCTTATTCTTCCAGTTTCCACCATTCAGTTCACCTCAAATTTATTGGCTTTAAAAGTGACCTATTGGGAGTATGTGATAACTTAGAATTTATGTGATGCATGTGATCATGTAGAATCTTATCCCTGTTTATATTAGAATCTCTCAATAAAGTTATTCTCTAAGTTAAATTTGCTTTACCATCTTTTTTTTTTTGCTTTACCACTTTTTAAAATATTTTCTCATAAAATGAATATGTTTTGAAAGCTCTATGGCTATGATTCACTAGGTGTTACCCTATGATAGTTTTCCTTTGATTTTGCTGACTTTCATTTCATATTCTGTAAAGGTGATTTATTGGTTTTTGTATGGGTCTATATTTTATCAAAAACTTGCAGTTCCATATGACTCTCAGAACAACTCAAACTATGCCAACAAATGTACTGCCTATACCTTAATCCTTATAAAAATTAATAAATGTCATAATCATCCATATGAATTGTATCATTAGTAAAATATTAACAGGGATGTTTGGGCATTAAGTTTGGCATAAATTAACAAGAAAAATACATTTTTTCTTCTGTTAATGGAGGATGAGAGAGAAACTTTTTGATAAAAATCTCTCCAAACTGCCTGAATCAAATTTCTTTTCATTCAGGGTGATATAAGAACAAAGCTTCAGTCTTCCCAGGCTTATGATATTAGTTAGCTCTGTCATTTACAAAGCCCATTGGGCCAGTGTGATAGCAAGAAGGGTATGTGTCTCAGTGCACCCACACTGCCCAATTTAAACCCATAACTCCAGCACCCTGAGAGTATTCATAGTGAACAATATTACATGATCAATCTAATTGTATGTCCCTGGGACACAATTTGCTCAATTATAACATGAGAGAATTTGATTACATGACTTAATGATAACTTCCAACCCTATAACTCTACAGAAGAAATCTATGTTAATTCATGTCATCTTATTTAATATCTATACTACTTTTCTTATACAAGTATTACACTTTTGATAAAGAAGATAACAGGAAGTTAGGTTAACTACATACACGAGTCACTCATTCACAAAGAGGTTGAAAGGTAGAAATAGCATTTCAAGTTGATTGCTTGGAAATTGGAGTGTAGTTCCCCCATAAACAATTTTATAAATTATTATTAAATGACAAAGTGGATTCAAAATGTTTGTAGGGGGGCTTCCCCAATAAAAACGCAAAGTGATTATAGTAAAGCCAGCCTCCAGAGAAGGGTTATGAACTGATAGCTGGAAAGCAACTGCACGCCAATCCCAGGTGAGGGTCACAAAAAATGGACAACGGGAAACCAGAGTCTCTGATGCAGGAAGAGCCCTTTGATTCCTTGACAGGATAATGACACAGCATGAGCTAATTTCCCTTGGGAATGATAACCAGATGCGTTTCAGAGCGTTGGTCCTAACCCCTTGTGAGATATGATTGAAAGATTTATTTCAAACGCCAAAGAAGATAACAAAGTGGGGGAACTTCCGGTCTGCCCCCAGTCCCCCTAGCCCCCATCTCCTCCCAGATTGGTCCAATCATAGTTCTCCTCAGTTTGAACAGTTGTATTTTTCCACCCGGGATCTCAAAAAAGAGAAGATAAAGAAACACCTTCACAAGTTACTCCCTTCTATCCAAGCTCTACAGTGGGGAATAACCTTGATTTTGACCTGAATCTCTTCACTTGGCCAAAAGGACTTGGAAGGTGTAGTAGTGCAGGGTCCTTGTGGCTTCTTCTAGTAAGTAGAGCTTCTCCTCTTTCCTTCCCTCAACGGTTTCCTCCAATGAGAATAAAACACAGTGAGCCACAGGAAGTTTCACACTCCCCAGGGAGCCATTCCCCCTTATTTGTATTTCGGAATATTTATAAACCCGATGTTTTAAATCAGAGGATGCTTGAATTATGCTAGTTCTAAAACATAGCGAGAGGATTAGTCTCATGATGGTGGTGGCTATATTGGTTTATGCGTGTGTTCACTTGACAGATCTCTGCTATGAATTTTTCTTGCGCTTTGCCTCACTTCTAGGAAAATTAAAATTTGAATGTGGAGAATCTGGTTGTGTGTTTCAGATTCCTTGACTGCTTTATTGAATCAACCAAATTTATACCAAACCAGTTAATCAAAGTTATAAATTGAAAGGTGAAGTTCCTGACACGTGCTTCATTACCTGGCAGATCAAGGTTTCTTTCCTCTCTCTTGCCACTAGCAGGATCTTCATGCAGGAACACGTTCCATGAACGTTGAATGAGCTGACCTGAGGGGTCAGCAGATCCAAACTTTTGTCTTTTTGAAAAATTCCAGTACCTAGAAATCCTGGAAGAAGGAATAATTAATGATTTTTTTTCCTCGATGAATTCTGCTATGCATGTTTCTCCATAATGATTAAAACAATGTACAGTGTCTGCTTCTCAGACCTATATAAAGAATTTAATTAAAGCAAGAAAACAAACAAAAATAAAGTTCTCTTTAAGGTTCCAGGAGAGAGAAAACCATACCAGTTTGATTTGGGAGTCCTTAGTACATTTGAGAATGTAAACACATCTTTCTACTATGATATCCCTATTTAAAATAGCTATTTTATCTGGGAACAGATCGTCTCTGGCTCTCAATTGAGTCAGGCATAATAGTGAAATGTCCTTGAACTAACGAGCTGAGTTAGGTAGGATATTGAACTATGCTATTAGGTATGATACTGGCCTTTTATTAAATTGATTGTTCATACTAACATTTCCACTGGAACCTCCCCCACACACCTCCAAATGGAATCTATTCTGTTCTTCCTGTGCACTCCCAACACCACAAAATTTCTTCCTCCCAGTATTCCTTATTTTTATCTATGACCCTGCCTTCCACACAAGTGCTCAATCAAGAAACTGTAGGCATCATCAGCTTTTCCATTTTAATCAGAAAAGCTTGGGAAGTAGAAGAAAGATGCTTCTTATTTACCACCATGAACAAGTCATTCTGGATAAATGTTTAAGTAATTTTGTGATTATTCACCTGTATTTTCTTAGGAAAGACACCTAGGCTTTCTTTCTTTCTTTTTTTTTTTTTTTTAAGATTTTTTATTTGCCAGAGGGAGAGAGAGAGGGAGACAAAGCGAACACAGGCAGAGGCAGAGGGAGAAGCAGACTCCCTGCCGAGCAAGGAGCCCGATGTGGGACTCAATCCCAGGATGCTGGGATCACGACCCGAGCCGAAGGCAGCTGCTTAACCAACTGAGCCACCCAGGCGTCCCGACACCTAGCCTTTCTAAATGCCACTTTAAATTGACAGATATGGAGTATAGACCAAATTCTGGGATTCTCT
The DNA here is from genome assembly GCF_030435805.1 of Mustela lutreola. NCBI lineage: Eukaryota > Metazoa > Chordata > Mammalia > Carnivora > Mustelidae > Mustela > Mustela lutreola. Next base: position 30,451,103 of record NC_081292.1, on the reverse strand, counting down.
AATACAATCTTGCAACTGCACTCACACAAAACTTTCTCAACAAAAAGTTGATAATCAGTTAGTTGCCAACACTTCTTACATGTAGTTTCCTATAGGTTGATTTCCTATTCCATACACTTTCCAAAGTGCTGTGTATTTGATTCTATTATAGCATTTACCATTCTCAAGCACAAATTTCCATTTGTTATTCACCCTTCAAGTAGATGCGGCGACTTTAGAAAATTAAAATTCACACACACCTACTATGGCCTATACGATTCTATTTCCCCTTCCTAGCATAGAAGTTATCACATAGATTGTCCAAAATCAATTTAAAAGCATTGGAATCCCTCCATTCACGCTGGCCACCTTAGTCTCAGCCACATTCATAGCTCTTCAGGATGCCTGAGAAAGCCTCTTTCGCTGTCCGCCCTCCCGTCCCCACCCTGCCCTGCTGTGCCTCCTCCGATTTCACGGAGCAGTCAGAGTGATGTGCCTAAAAGTCTTTCCTATTTCCCGCTGCATTTTTAAAAAGGTCTGAAGTTCTCATAGCTTTATAGCTGACCACTGCCTACCCGACCAGTTTCAGCTGATGCCACTCTTGCCTTTACTCATCTATTCCCAACATACCAGCCTCTTTACGGTTCCTCCTCCCTGTTTCAGAACCTCTGGTCATGCTGTCCTATTTGCTTAGAACTCATGGGAATTCTCTCCCAGAAAAAGATATACAGATCTTCCTGGGCTTATGATGAGGTTTTGTCCCTTATTGGGACAAACCCATCACCAGTGGGAAATATCGTTAAGTCGAAAATGCATTTAATACACTTGATCTACTGAACATTTTCACTTAGCCTCGCCTACCTAGAGTGTGCTCAGAACATTTGCATAAGCCTACAGTTGGGCAAAATTATTGAACACAAGGCCTGTTTTGTAATAAGGTGTAGAATATTTCATGTGATTTATCGAATACGGTACTGAAAGTGAAACACAGAAAGGTTATCTGGGTACAGAATGAGGGTCAGGGCATGGGATGGTTCACCCTGGGGACTGTGTGGCTGACTAGGAGCTGGGGTTCACTGCCACAGCCTGGCCTCACAAGAGAGGGTCACACTTCATATCTATGGCTCAGGAAAAAATCCCAAATTCAAAATTTAAAGTATGGTATGTGTTGAAAGCTTTCACATCATTGAAAAGTCCCAACACTGCAAGTCAAACCAATGAAAGTCTGGGAAGGTCTTTCTCTTACACCTTGAGTATTGTTGCATAAAACCATCTTAAGAAGTAATGTGTTAACCTTTCTTAAGCTAAAATACTCAGAATTTCTTTTCTAAAAAGAAGTATGTTGCACTTAGGGAGTATATTTGCAGTTAGCTGAGGGAGAGATCAAAACTCTTTCAAGCCTGAAGCAAAATTATGGTCTACTTCCACTGAAATGCAGCCACGTTTGGGATAAAATATCACAGGGCTTAAACATTTTATTACGCTTTACACTGAGATTAGAATTACCCATGAAAACACCCAAAGGTTGACACTGCTGTTCTTTTTAGAAATCATAAGATATCCTTCTTCCCTTTAATTGGCCTACAAGATTATATTCTACATCTAACAACAGACTGTATAGCAACATGCAGCCTTGTTCACACCCCATAAAGCTGCATGACATTCATGGGGAAATTTCTCAGTGATTATTTCAAATATTTTCAAAAAGGTAACATCCCGAAGAGAAGAAACAATCACTATGGCCTGGCCCTTCCTAGATTTGAAGATTTCAAAACATTCAATCAGTTACCCAGCTTTAATAAGTGTTTTTCCACTGCCAATAAAATGAGATTTGGGGTTTTTTCCCACTTGCTTAGAAAAATCTAGAAATAGCATAAGCAATACTGTTCATTTATTTGTACTTAAAATCAGATCTTTCATGAGACTTAATGACATCTTTTACCATTGCATTCTTGATTTGGAGGGAAGTTATAGGAGTTAAAGGCTATTGGAGGCTTCTTTCCAGGTGTATGTCCCAGTGTTCTGTAAGTATGGACGCCAGAGAGTTGCTCTTGGCATCACCAAATAACAGGGACTCTCAGGTGTGCATAGACAGGCCAGGGCTCAAACCATCAGAAGCTTCTGAACCCGATGTGAATTGTCCTAAACTCATTATTCAGAAACTGAAATAGCAAAAACATTGACCCTTGAAGTACCTGGGAAAGCGGCATACTTCCTATGGGGCTCTCGGAGCCTCTGGGGGCTCCCCTGCATATGCAATCATGTTTACATAAGGATTAGTTCTCCTGACAACTATCTGGGTTTTGATTTAGGGACTGAATAGGACTCCACCACAAAGAGCCACTGGATCACAGACAGTGTGTTCTTTTAATTTACTTCCATAAACAGGCAAAAATTGAAGTCAGCTGTCAGCAAAAACTAAATTAAAGAGCTGCATGTCAGAGCCACAGTTGAATCAAGATCAGTTTCTGGGGGTTGGCCGGGGGGGGGGGGGGGTGTTGGAAGGGTGGATTTTTAAGCATCCAAAGAAGATATGTTGTTAGGTACAAAGCTAAGACTTTCGCTTTAACTGTGGCTTAGATGTACTGTGCTTTATTTACTTTTCAAAAATTAAATTTAGACTGAAACTAATATTCCTAAAAAACTTTCCTTACTTAAATGATGTACATGATCTCAAAGCATAATACAATAAATGTGCAAACCGTAACCATCCCTAATATAATTATAGCAAATATAGCTCAGCGTGCTGGGCTTGTGGGCTGTGAATCTCCTAGATACAGCCCATCACCAACTGCTAATGCTTCTTTTAATGATTTTAATGATTGCCCTAATTCTGTCCTGGTATTTTTTGCTTCCCTTGTCATCTCACAGTGACCTTGCTTCTGGGCCAGTCTGCTGTGACAAGGACATGGTAATGGTGACTGGAGGAGAAATGTAGGCAAAAATCTCAGACCTGGAACTTCTGATAATTCAATAAGCAGTACACACATTTATCATGTCTGTGAAAGTAAGTGCAGACATCCATGGCTATGTGCGATGCGGCCAAATTTGGTTAACAGAGGGATAAACGTAACTGGAGGCAATATGGCATAGTAGTTAAGAGTACGCTGGCTCTGGGTCCGATTTGTGACTTGGACATTCACTTTTTGAATATTAATTTTCTCATCTGTAACATCAGGATAATATTTCATAAGTTTTTTAAAATTAATTATCATCATGTATATTATGTGCTTCTATAAAGCCAGGCACATAGAAGGTGCCCAATAAAACAATTATTCTCACTGTTTTATTATCAGCTCAATGCAGCAAATAGATTTTTAGGGCCCGCTACATGTCCAGCTCCGCAGAACACACTCAGTGCTCCTGGCTGTCCTGAAGAAGCTTTTCATCTGGTTGTTTTAATTATGGAGGAAGCGTGGAAAAAGTAGTGAGTTAGTCCATGAGGATGTGTCTAATTTAGCAGGGGGAAAACAAGAGTACAAGAGACCAGAAAAAGAAGAGGCTAGGCTGAGTGAAAACAGAGGAAGTTTTACTGCATGGAAAATAACGGAATTACAAGGTGTCTTGGAGAGTGGGCCCTCTCCACGTGGAGTGATGGAAAGGTGACAGAAAGTTGCATGGCCTATTTGGAGGAATATGCAGCTTCACCATGGCAGGATTCGTGCTGGAAGGAAGGGATGCTCAGCTTGCAAGAGGCAGCATTTTCCAGAATGTTTCTAGGAAAAGGTGGCTGAACAGCATAATCAAAAGTCTCCCCCCAACACACACACAAAGAAAAGGGTATTTCTTGGGCAAAAGACTGTGAGATGTTGGGCCAAACAAAGTGAAATCCGCTCTTCCTTGTAGAACTTCTGGGATACTTTAAAATGCTACAATGTATAATAGACATGTAACTGACCTTAGTGTTTAAGGGTAATGCATTTCCTTGTGCCCTAAGGGTCATAAATCCCATCATGGTGATGGGCTTATGAAATACATGGTATGAGCTTCTCTCTTCTCCTTGAAGGAGCTTATAGTGAGGGAGAAAACTTGAGATTCAGAATAGAAGAACCAGACTAATGGGGCACAGAAATGACTCTTCCGATAAACAGAGTGAAATCCTGATTTGAATTCGGTGGCCAGGATTGGAGAGAGCTGGATTACTCTGCATTCAAGGACTTTGGAGAAAAGGAAGGTTGGTGGGGGTGGCTTCCTGAGAATGAGAAGCTGTTGGGGGTGATGAACAGACAGCATAACAGTTTTAAGAACAGTTGTTTGAGTTAATGTGATGTGTAAGATTCACCTCTCCTGGAAGTTGAGTAAAACCTGTGCTATACCAAATCCTGTGCATCCATTTTGTGCATCTGCCTTATCATTTAACGTCTGTATCAGTCAGGTGCTTGTCAGCTGGAGGTTGGCTCATCTAGGGTGGCTTCTATTGGGTTGGCTCATCTCTGCTGCATGTGGTCTCTCGTTCTCCAGGCTCACTAGACCAAGCTTATTCATTCACCTGGTATCAGCAGGGCTCTGAAGGAAGAAACACTCAGTATCTCTTGAAGCCTAAACTTGAAATGGGTACTCTACCACTTCTGTTTGATTTCTCTTGGCCAGTGCAAGTTACAAGTACAGCACAAGTTCAAAGGGTAGAGAAATTGTCTCTACTTTTGATGGGAGGACTTTTACCAAAAGTGACCTTGAAAATGTGAGCCATTTGTGAAGTCACCAAAGACTTGGAGTGAGCATTAGACTTTCCATAAGCCATGGAATGGGGTGCTGAGCCAATATTCCCTAGCCCTTCAGGGACACTCTGACACCAACTGAGACATGGGTATTACGAATATACTAAAAGTTACTGTAGGATATGGTGTGCTCCTCGTTGATTTGGCCATGGAACAATTCTCTTGTTCACTATCTAGAGTCATCTTTTAAATGTGTAAATCTGGTCAATCAACCTGCTTAAAATCATGTTTTAGGGTAAATTCTAACCTCCTTACCATGACCTATGAAATCCTTCCTAATCTTCCCTTTTCTCATCTCTCCTATTTCCTCACCTCCCTTTCCTTCCCTGCAGTTAGCTTTCCTTCCCTGCAGTT